>NW_008823960.1:362475-373651 GCF_000699105.1 Pygoscelis adeliae | reverse complement strand
CGGAGCCTCTGGGCCAGTCACAATGGGGTGCTTCTGCCACTCATTCCCAGTTAGGCTCTCTTCAGCCTCCAATACAGTTAACTGTTGGGATCCCCCCATCACCCCAGAAATACAGATGGGTTCTGCCCCTTTATAGCTTGATGACATTAAGGTATGCTGTGCACCGGTGTCCACTAGAGCCTTATACTCCTGTGGGTCTGATGTGTCAGGCCACTAAATCCACACAGTCCAGTAAACCTGGTTGTCCCTTTCCCCCCTGGCTGGAGGCAGGGCCCC
Organism: Pygoscelis adeliae; assembly: GCF_000699105.1. Classification (NCBI taxonomy): domain Eukaryota; kingdom Metazoa; phylum Chordata; class Aves; order Sphenisciformes; family Spheniscidae; genus Pygoscelis; species Pygoscelis adeliae. Next base: position 373,375 of record NW_008823960.1, on the reverse strand, counting down.
TCTAGTCCTGGTCATAGTATTCATTACTCACTTCTTGCAAATGTGAATCCAAAGTCCCTTTATTAAGATTGGAAGTAAAATCAGCCCTTCTACTGATTTTCCATTCTCCCGAGGTACAGAGATATCAGCAATGCTGAGTACAAATACCAGATTAGTCTCACAACCAATAATTTTATCATATCATAAACCAGTAGTGTTACACAGTGCAGCAAAATGATATCCTTGATCCAGCTCCCAGAGGTGATAGAGAGCACAACAGGGAACGTGTACGGCAAGTAAGGTGTTACAACTTTGAGAGCAAGCACGACAACTTTGAGAGTAAATTAATCAACATTTTGACCATTGACTATGAAACCAATATGATGAATCCTTATAACAAATTTGCCTTAACACGCTCTGGTCAGATCTGTCGTTATCTCAACCCTTCGTGCCCCACGTTGTGCTCCAGAAGGACTGTTGTGGTTTAACTCAGCAGGCAACTAAACACCACGCAGCTAAACACCATACAGCCGTTCACTCACTCCCCCACACCCCAGTGGGATGGGGGAGAGAATCGGAAAAAAAAAAGTAAAATTCATGGGTTGAAATAAAGACAGTTTAATAGACAGAAAAGGAAGGGAAAATAATAATAATAATAATAATAATGATAAAATAATATACAAAATAAGTGATGCACAATGCAATTGCTCACCACCCACCGAGTGATGCCCAGCCAGTTCCTGAGCAGCAGTCACCCCTCCCCCGGCCAACTTCCCCCAGTTTATATACTAAGTATGACATCACATGGTATGGAATGTCCCTTTGGCCAGTTTGGGTCAGCTGTCCTGGCTGTGCCCCCTCCCAGCTTCTTGCTGGCAGGACATGAGAAGCTGAAAAGCCCTTGACTAGTGTAAGCACTACTTAGCAACAACTAAAACATCGGTGTGTTATCAACATTATTCTCATCCTAAATCCAAAACACAGCACTGTACCAGCTACTAGGATGAAAATTAACTTTATCCCAGCTGAAACCAGGACACAGTTATAGAACCGGAATAAATTCAGTAAGAACTATCTTCTTATGCTTGGTCACGATACTAGTGTGTTTATTTTTTCTTTTTCAAATCTGTAGTATATACCTGCAGATAGAGAACACTTTCGATGCTTGGTTTTTAGATTTCAGTGAAATGGATTTTTATCTGTCTGAGACTGAAATGTGATAATCTAGAACAAAAAAGAGTGAGTGAAAAGAAAGATGTCTTGGACCACAGGAGCTGGACAGGCATGATGTTATGAAAGAATCAGTAAAGGGATATGAAATAAAATTCAAACAGTTGCTCTTTAATGCATGAAAAATAGATTTGAGTGGGAAAATAAGTGGGAAAATTTCAATAATTTAATTGAAAATGAAGATGTTTTAAACTCTAATTCAATGCATATTTCACACATTCGTAAGTGAAAACATGGTGAAGAGAAAATATTAAGTGTGAAATCAGGCATTTTGTTGTTAAAGGATACAAAAATAATATGGGTGACATTAGTAAAACATACTCTCTATTTGTATATGATAATGATATTCTGAATGTTTTGATGCAGTATTATACTAAAATAGTATTGTTAATCAGGATTAAGTAACATACAAGGAGGTTGGCATACACACAGGTAAACTGAGATTGCTATATTAACAGCATCATACTCTATATATTAATGAGACATACCTTCATTATCCTTTTGTAAATCTAGACAGGAGATAGTCAGCCAAGAAAAGGTCTGAATTATAAAGGATGTTCACTATTGGACGTGAGGAAAAAAGTCTTTACTGAAAGAGTGGTGAAACATTGGAACAGGCTGCCCAGGGAAGTGGTTGAGTCCCCATCCCTGGACGTATTTAAAAGACGTGCAGATGAGGTGCTTAGGGACATGGTTTAGTGGGCATGGTGGTGTTGGGTTGACAGTTGGACTCGATGATCTTAGAGGTCTTTTCCAACCTTAATGATTCTATGATTCTATGATTCTCATTTTCAGAGTATTTTCTAATAAGTAGGAATAGAACCACATAGGAAAATAGAAAGTTTTTTGCTTTTGTTTAAAAAAGTTATGTACTTAACACTGACAGTAAGACTTAGCGCACAACACCTAAGCTTTAAAACTAAGTTATATTAATGAAAAGCTTAACAAAGAAATCTAAATGTACTCATTTTTACAGAAACAGCGTCTTTTAGTTTAGTCATATTAATTCTAAAGTTTAAAAAAGTATTCAGAAAAATCTTTATTATTCTTCATCTTTAAAAGGAATTGCATAAACAGTAATTTGGAAATAGACAAATTGTCTCGTACTGAACAAATATAGAAAGAAATTAAAGGAAGTGCTTGTTGGTGGGAGGCCCATAGATGTTAATTTGAATAAAGGTTGAATGGTGTCTGACAAAACAGTTCCAACATGATTTCCATGGTTATGGAAATCTTTTCAAATGCCAAAATACTTTTTCTGGAGAATTTTCACTACAAAATGAAATATAATTCATACCATTTATAGTCCACATAAAAAAATATAGTAACTCATTATGTAAGCAGAAATGTCTAATATATGCTCAGAAACTAATTAGAAATACAGTATTTCTTCCAGTAGAAGCTCTCTATTGTAGTGATTCAGCTTCCTTTTTAATCAGTGTTCTAAATTAAGAAGCCTTTAAAATATTTCATATTGAGTTGCCACTCCATAGTTTATGTTAATGTAAAAATAAAAATGATTTGCAAAGGAAAGGGTTTCAAAAGTTTAATAACCTATATTTAAAAGATAGTAATTTTTATTACTTGCATCAATGTCAGAGTTAAGGCACCTACTGCAATTATTTATATGGTGCATATCCGCAATACTTCAAATACTGTCACACAGGTCTCTAAAATGTTAAAAAATTTCTTTTAGTACATTCAGGATCAGAAGTTTTATAATCCTACTAGCCTAAGGTAAAAGGATAAAAAAAAAAAATCCCCTACTGGTATTTCCTACAAATAGGAAATGACCGTGTGGTGAATAACTTCCTTAGCAAGCTGTGCTGACACAAAAAGACCTTAAGTGTCAACATTTTTAACTGTTTTGATGCAAACCCTAATAACGTCTTAGCTATCCTTGAAAACTTTGAAAAAGCTTAGGTAAATATCCTTCTTCATGTTATTTACATTACTGCATTGGTCCCTTTTTATTACTGAAATGACATTTATGTAATTAAAAGCAAAGTGCTTCTTTTGCTTTTTACCTTTGCTAACTCCTCCAGGTCCAAAATAAAAATAATAATAATAATAAAAAAGTGTCTATCATTATAACAAAACTTAATAAAGTCACAAAGAGGAATATGGCCATTGTGGTTTGTAATAATTGTCAAGGCTCTGAGGGCACCAACAGCTCTGCCTGTCCTTGCCTAGCCTCTGTGGAGCTCCCTCCATCCTGCCCACAGCCCATGACCCCATTTTAGCCCCCTGGGACTGTCAGCCCCTGCCCCAGCAACACAGCAGCATGGCTGGTCTCCAGGCTCCCCACAGCCCTGCCCTGCCCTGCCCAGCCATGGGACCCACCAAGCTGGGCCCACCCATGAGCCCACATCTCAGCCCAGCTTCGGCCTGTCCCCATCCCCATGGAGGTGTCCAATGCCTGGGGCTGGGGCTGCCCCTGTTGCCCTCCATCAGCCCTGCTCCTGGCTGGGGCGGTGGAATGGGCCCTGGCCACCAGGCCCTACCCTGATAGACCCCATGGGATTCCCCCTTGGCTCCCTGGCCCTCACTGTACCCTTGGATAAATATAAGCCTTAGTATATTCAATAACACAAACAAGAGGTCTAGGAGTATGTCAAGGTAGCAAAAATCACCAGTCTATCATATACTTATGTACATCCATACATCTGTATTTTAGGAGTTCCTCCCTGGAAGGACAGTTTTGAACTGTTCATGTTCTTTTTGACAGCTAAGGATAGAGTAGGCATTTGGGTTAGGATGTAGGACCGGTGCATCAGATATGTTGTGAAAATTTTTCACAGAATTTGGAATCCAGTTGTCAATCACTAAAGTATCTGCATGATGGCAGATCTATGTATATACTACATTCTTATGAGTTCATGGAACTGCTCATGTTTAGCTTCAAAGTTGTGAAGGCATCTCCTCAGTTTATGCTGAAAGTTTCTTCAGTAAACTGCCCAACTAGTTAAAAATTTGCAGAAAAGCACTAAATGCTGACTTTGTTGCCTTCATCTCATACAGACTGCCTATGCTGCATTTTCTGACAGTGTCTTCATCCACGTCCTTAAAAAGTTTTAGGAAGGGAATGAATCATACTTTTCCCTCCACCAAAAAGCACGATGCATTGCATAGTTGCCTCATATGAGAACCTTTTCTGACTTATAACTCCTAATCAGTCTTAGCACACTGCCAACTGAGTCTTCAGTCATCATGGGTTAATTTCACCATAATCCCCAACTAAATATCAGTAGTTCTTCAGTGTCTCTATTTAAATTTAACAACAGAAAGTAAGTACTAAGTTGAAGTGCATAAAAAGGCCTCCAGCTCACTGTTTCTTCCTTGGAAATGACTGTTTCTTGCCTAATGGGATTTAGCATGATTTGAAAAACAAGTCTTCCCTTAGAAATATGCAAATTAATTTCTTCCCTAGCTCCCAAAAGTTTTCAAATGAAGTCCTTGTTTTCTGGTTAGAAGTCTCACAAACAAACAAACAAACAAACACACACCCCCAAACAAACAAACAAAAAAAACCAAACCAAAACCACAAAAAAATAAAGGGAAACTGCAAAATATCTAGCCATTTGGGCCTTAGGATACCTTTCTGGGAAGCAGAACATGACAGTTCAAAACCTCCTAAGAACAAGTCTGAATGTAGAGGCATACAATAAACTATAATATTTTCAAAGTCTACATGCTTCTTTGTGTAGGTAAAAAAGTTCATGTCTTTGAAATTACTGGAAGTAATAAAAATCTTATTCCCTGTGTCTTCCAGTTGTCTAGTCTTGGCATGTTCTTCTCTAAAAGGGTTTATACTTTTCAGAATGGCTTTCAAAGTAAATATGTGATAGATATCTTTGTCAAAAAAAGCAGCTTGATTCCATGTTCCAGTTACTATAGGTCAGCATCTATGGTCCCTGGATGCCTGGGACCATAAGGGCTCTCTCAGCAGTCCCAGGGAACAGATTGGCTATATAAACAGCACCAAACCAGCACACACAGAAAAAGAGAAACCCTGCTGCTTCATTATTTTTCCTGCAGCTGTATGGGCTGTCTCGTGCCTCGCTTATAGTTTTATAGGGAGTAATCATATTGAGAACACCTGGGGTGTCATGTAATTACAGCATGATTGTGTGGAAAAATGTGGGTCTATTCAAATTTCTCAGGGGCTATAGGCAGCTGGTTCATTTTAATTCTTACAACAGCATGTGTTCTGTAACAGCTGGAGATGCGTTTTTCTATTCAGCCTCATTTGATGGATTGATCATGAGGCAGGTGATCAGCAATTTCGAAACTGTAATCCAAACTCTGCCACTAACTTGTTTTGCTGTTAGCCTTGGGCAAACCACTTTGGGTCAGATATAGCTGAAGTATTTAAACACCTTGTCCTGATTTTGGCAAGAATGACCTAGGTAGAATATAGATATTTGTCTATATATATCTATAAATTCAAGTTAATCTTGTCTGGCTTCAGAAACATCCCAGTACAGAAGCTATAGGGGATTGCTGTTTTGTTATAATTCTGTCTTAAAGTTCTAGAGATAATTATTCATAGTTTATCTGCAACCTTCAATTCTTTCCTCATATTTAAGGATGATCAGCAGACAATAAAAAATTGCTGGACTTGCTGAGATATCAATCCCATTGAACTCTTGAATTCTAACACTCCAGCAGGAAAAAACAAAAATTGCTTGAACATTGCAGTGATACTATCGATTTCTTTTGAAATATGATACCGTGGTTTAACCTAACTACAGGAGAAACCTACTTTAAAACATTTTTAACCATAATCAGTTCTCTTTTCTGCCTGGGGGAATGGAGTTGCATATCTTCCTTTCCTTTCCCTTCCCTCACCCCTCAAAAAAATCAAAGGCATACCCTATCCATCAGATTATAGGCTTACTGAAAATAATTCAAGATTTTCCAATCCACAGAGCAAGAAAAATTGAATATGATAAGAACTTAATAGTTTTTCTTTTTAATGAGAACTCCAGACTCTCTTCTTTGACACCAAAAATTGCATATTTATCTTATTCAATGACTATTCAATATCAAAAGCCTGAATATAGTCATCATAAACTAATATCTCTTCTTCCCTGTGCATGCTTGAATCACTTTAGCTACTAAATCACATTATCTCAGGTCTAGTAAGTATTGATTTTTTTTCTAATTTTTATACTGTGAACAGATTTTACAGAAAGGGAAAATATTGTCTTCCTGTTCTTCCTCCATCATGGGAAATGAGAGCTTGAACCTATGTTGGATAAAAAAAAAATGAACTAGATGTTTTTCACCATGTATTGTAAAGGAAGTCTAGGAGCTGAGCAACACAGCGTGTAGCTGCAGATTTATAACCCTAGTAGTACAATCCAGAGACTTGTTTCACAGGAATGAAGTTCTGTGTTGCATTGTTTATCTTCTAGAGAGCAAAGTCATTTAGAGAGAGGTCCAAAAATCCCACATAAGCATGCAAAGTGCCATTTAGTTTTCATGTATGTGCACAGAGCAAACAAAAGAGTTCACAAAATAGTTCACAAAGCAAAGAAAAAAATGAACAAGAGAAAACAACAACAAAACACCTAATAGCAGCTGCCCCCCAAAGGTCTAAATGCTTCAGGGTATGGGCTTGCTCTATCTTTTTTACAGTTCTATCCTAGAGATGTTGCCATTTCAGCAGAGCTGAACATGTTGATGCCTATTTTATCCTTAAGTGGGTTAGCATTTAAAAAATTAGGTATCAGTATGTTCATATTCCATTGAGGCCATAATCCAGTATACGCGCTCACCCAACAGGGTATACCTAAATCACAGAAAGGAAAAAATCAAGTGTAAGATACAACAGCCAAAGACATTTTCTGCGTAAAATTCAGCTGCAGAGGAGCAGGTGATATGGCTCACTAAAATGTACTATTTGCTCCAGCGACTGTCCACAAGACAGACAACTTGGGTTGAATGGTTATTTCAATGGAAAGTATTTCAAACATAGCTGAGGTGGGAGTGAGAGCTGACTACTCCTTCTGTTGAAGCAGTACAAGACCTCAAAATCTTAAAGGCAGATGAATCGTCTGTAAAGACCAGGGAGACAAGTACTTACTGCGGAAAAGGGAGGCCTTTGTCCTTGCCTCTGCACTGCCATTTTACATTCCAAGGGGGCTTTCTACAACTGCTGAATGGTATTGGCCACATTAACGACTTTACCTAGTTTTTATCCAGGCCTTTTCCCCCCGCCCACTCCCATCAAACATTTAAACATCTCAGTTAAACATGGTGAAGTCACAAAGTGAATGTTTTACGTTGAAGCCTGACAGTATCACTTTATTCCCAAAAATATTCAGACTGTTCTCTTTCATCTAAGACAATGCTTGATGCTGAACAAAAGTTGTGGGGTTTTGTTTGTTTGCTTGCTTGCAAACAAATTGCCTCCTATTCCAGGAGGCAATATCCTGGCTTATAATTTAACTCTGTGTTAGAAACTAAGAACAGTCACCTTTACCCACAAAGTCTGCACTGAGAAAAGCTTTGAGACATTCAACTCTTGATGTCTAATGTTACTCTAGCATCATGTTTTGTTATTACTTTAAGCTAACCAGTATATATATATACAAATCTAGGATTTTTGGTAAAATTATGTTGGCAATGATAATTACTAGAGTAATACAATTAAAGTAGATGTCGTCTTCATTATTTTGCAGTGCTACACAGTTTCTTCACATCAGTTTTTAGAGGGTTTTGTTTTAGTTTTCACAATCAATCAAAATGATACTTGTTTTAATGAGTGTCTTTTCAGGTCTCCACAGACCTCATCAATCACATCAGTATCATTTGCTGCTGAAGTAGGGTAAACTTTTATGATTGACACATCAACTAGCTTTGTTTGAAGGTGAATTGTAATGATAATGATGTTTATGAAGTTGTGTACAAACACACATATCCTTGGATGTGATAAACACAGCTGCATTCCAGAAAGCAAAATAACTGTCATCTTCACAACATGGCCTCAGGATGCTCCACAGAGTTGGCTTTTTGGTCTTTATATCTTTCCAGTTCTTTGATGACTACAGAAAGTTTCCCTTCATGCATACTCTTGAGCATGTAGGTTGATAAGATTATGTGTGAACAGATAGTTCATGTTGAAGAAAACTCAGTAACAACAGTGATATTTTCTTGAAACGGTCCTCTACAGGAAATGGTTTTGAAATGCTCTTCTAAAAGAAAGAAATAGAATGCAAAGAACCCCCACCATCACTTCTTCAAATGAAGTTATGCCTTGATTCAGCTTTGTGTTTCTAGTTAAAGTATGCATGCCTTCCGAATAACTTGGAGAACATTATTCTTCTCTTAGATGTTCAGAATTTGTCCCCACACTATTTTCTGTTGGACATTTGGATGGCTAATCCAAGTTCAGTCAATACGATATTCCCTATCACCTTATCCATTTATCCCTTCAAATTTAAAATAAAGAAATCCAAAGCATCTTGTAGCATTAAGCATGTGCATTAAAGGTTTTGTATTTAAATCAATATTAAAACAAAACTGAATATCTTAACAAAATTTGTTGGCCAAGTTTCAGACTGAAAAAGCTTTTCAAGGTTGAGTTCTGCATCAATTAGGATGGTTCTATAATATTTAGTAAAATTAACTGGGACATTCATGGAAAGAGAATAATTGTACTTTATTAGTAGTCTAATACTACTGTTTGGAACATGGAATTAATTTTGCAAACACCTCTGTCAGTTACATCTTCAATCCACGTCAGATTTTTAAAATATTATTTGTTAAGGAGAAATAAAAAAAAAAAAGTTTAAATGTCATTTAACAAGAACAATTTTCTTTGATTAGGAGTTATGTATAAAGAAGTTCACATTAGTCACCTCTTCAGAGAAAATAATGATCCTTTCTAACATGGTATAAATGCTACTTTGAAGTTAAATTAAATATTTCTTGTATTACAGCTGTCCCAAATTCTTCCTGTCAATCACATATTTTCTGCTTTTCAGATAGATAGATAGATAGATAGATAGATACTGCCATTCTACTATATAAAAATCTACAGAAACATTTGGCAAAACTGACAGGTTGACTAGCAGATTAGATAGCAAAATTTTCTACATAGAAAAAGCTATCAAATTTACAGAGCAAACTAAATGAAAAAGTGGATTTTTTTCCCCTGAATTTCTGAAGTTCTAGTAATTCTACCTTTTCTAATTAACAACAGTCTAAGCAGAAATAAAAACTCTTGATTTTTAAACTATTATATTTTAAAGTAGTGCATTCATACACTTTATAACTTTCACTCAAAATTATGAGGAGTCTTGAGCAATATTTCCATAATTTTGCTTTGATAAATAATTATCCCATAGTTACTTCCAAACTGAAAAAACATGATGCGGGTGTCACAGGCAAGACAGACTAGTTCACAACCCATTGTAGACTTGGATAATGGGTTGTATTTAAGAACCAACAAGATTAGAGCTTTGACCCCACTTATTTGCCTTGCACACTCACTCACTAGCCCCCAGCATTGTGTTCATTAGGTCTCAGCTTCCCTTCCCTGCAGGAAGGTTGCTGTTGTATAGGTATGTGCAGTGCTACTGGATGCACTGGCCAAGGTCTCTGAGCATCCCCTGACTTTCATCTCCATGTTGCTCTCTGATTTCTGGGTTCTTTTCTCTGACACTACTTCTTGGTTTTGGGAATCCTTCTTTTTTGGCCCCAAACTCCAGGTTTTTCTAGTCCAAATAGTCAATGTACACAGCATAATGTGTTGTTGCTTTCTTAATTTGTGGTTCAGGACATACCATTATTGTTTAATCCAAGTGGTACTAACATTTCAGCTAGCCTGTACCCATTTCAGCTAGCAAGTATGAGGTTTCTGCCTGAGAATTCAGAAGTTCAATTTTGGACATTCACCCACCCACACATATACATAATTATCTGCCACCTTTTAGCATTCACAATTTAAGCTATTTTTCTAGAGCAGAGTAGAAGGAGAACTTCTGTCACATTCTTCCAATATTGAATCAGAGCATTGAATGGAACACTCCAGAAGCAAAGTTTTGGATTTTGTTCTTATATTTAGTTTGAATTTCACTCTTAATTCGTATTCCCTATAATACACATTGTTCACTTTTTGACATCACTATACCAGTTAAAAACTTTTCTTAATTAAGACGTCTATGCCACTTCTGAATGCGGAAACTGGGCCTCTGTAGAGTTTTGTTTTGATTGTATTTAGTGGGTTGTGGGGTTTTTTTGTTGTTGTTTGGATTTTTTTTTAGATTAAACAGAAAATGTCATTCACACCCAACTCTACTGTCAAGTGTTGCCAAAGAAACAGTGGGGAGCCCTCTTACTGCCAAGGGAAAAAAGGGAAGATATTCAAAATTTTGAACAAATATCCGATTTTTCAATGTTTCTTCAAAGCAAACATTCACTGAACCTCTTCAGATTGCACATAGCTATAAAAATTATTTTGTGCATGAATAACTGATATATTTCTTTAGTTACTGAAGAACAAATTACACAGATTATTAGTTTACCTTATAGAATCATAGATTCATAGAATCATTGAGGTTGGAAAAGACGTCTAAGATCATCGAGTCCAACCGTCGACCCAACACCACCATGCCCACTAAACTGTGTCACTAAGCGCCTCATCTACATGCCTTCTAAATACTTCCAGGGATGGTGACTC
>NW_008823960.1:358208-359662 GCF_000699105.1 Pygoscelis adeliae | reverse complement strand
GAGACAGCTGGACTCCATCTGTCGCCAGCAGGCCCGGTGCCGTGTAAACCTCCACATGATCAAGAAAGCCAAAATTCCTCCGATGGCACCAGCCCCTGAGCCACGTGTTGATCAGGTGTGTTTTCCTGTTCCTTTCAGTATTCTTCTCTGCCACTGTAGGGATTGAGGAAAACACTACCCGTGCTCCTGATCCTTCAACCAGTCGCCCCAGTGCCCTGAAGTCCCTTTTGATCACTGCAGGACTTCTCTCTGGAACCTCATCACTGCCAGCCTGTATAACCAACAGTGGGTAGTACTCAGAAGACCGTACCAGACCAGGGAGCTTCCTAATAATGATAATAACATACATGATAATTATCTATTATCATTTTCTAGTCTGGGACATAAATTAGGTTAGTTCTTTGGCTTGAAATCCTGGAAAAGTATAATTCAAGTTTGAGAGGGACCTCAGGAGGTCTCTAGTGTAACGTTCTGCTCAGAACAGGGTCAGTTATGAGATAGACCAGGTTGCCCAGGGCTGTTTCCAGTCAGGTCTTGAAAATTTCCAAGGATGGATACTGCACAATTTCTCTGGGCAACCTGTTCCACTGTTTCACTGTCCTCATAGCTAAAAGTTTGTTTTTTTATTTAGCTCTCTTGTTTCAATGTATGTCTGTCATCACTCATCCTGTTGCCAAGCACTGCTGTGAAGAACCTGACTCTTGCCTTCTTGAGAACATCCCTGTGAACAGTGGAGGCTGCTACAAGGTCCCCTGCAGGCACCTCTTCTCCAGGCTGGACCTGCCCCATATCCTCTGCCTCTCCTCACAGAGCAAGTGCTCCAGTTCTGACCATCTTGGTGGCCTCTGCTGAACTCACTCCAGTTTGTAGATGTCCATCTTGTATTGGGCAGCCCAAAACAGGGCACAGCATCTAGAAAGGATCTGACAAATGCTGAGTAGAAAGGTGGATGATCACTTCCCTTGATCTACTAGTCATGTTTCTGTTCATAAGCCTGGGAGGCTGTTGACCTTCCCTGCTGCCTGGGCACACTGCTGGCTCACATTCAGCCACTGTCCCCAGGGCCTTTTCCACAGTGCTGCTCCCTAGCCAGGCAATCCCCTGCCTGCTTTGCTGCAAGGAGGCCTTCCTTCCCTGGGGCAGGACTTTGCATTTGTCCCTGTTGAAGTTTACAAGGTTCCTGTCAGTCCAGATAAGGTCTAACTTAAGGGTATTGGTGTCTAATTTTCCTTAAATCCACATATGCATAGAGCTTCTTTCTTTTATCTATCTTGGATTAAGGAGTATGGAAATAGTATCATAAAACCTTTCTAATGTTTTTGTGCTAATTATTGTTTATTCAGTAAATGATCTGATTGAGTAAATGTGGACTACCTTGTAGTATGTCGTGGTTTAACCTCAGCTGGCAACTAAGCTCCACACAGCCGCTTGCTCACTCCCCCACAGATGGATGG
>NW_008823960.1:343462-357970 GCF_000699105.1 Pygoscelis adeliae | reverse complement strand
GGAGTCCCCCCCCCCCCCTTCCTTCTTCTTCCCCCAGGTTTATATGCTGAGCATGATGTCACATGGTATGGAATATCCCTTTGGTCAGTTGGGGTCAGCTGTCCTGGCTGTGTCCCCTCCCAACTTCTTGTGCACCCCCAGCCTACTCTCTGGTGGGGTGGTGTGAGTAGCAGAAAAGGCCTTGACCCTGTGTAAGCACTGCTCAGTAATGACAAAAAACATCCCTGTATTATCAACACTGTTTTCAGCACAAATCCAAAACATAGCCCCATCCTAGCTACTATGAAGAAAATTAACTCTATCTCAGTCAATACCAGCGCATAGTATAATTGCTCTTACCATTTATGTAATTTCAATCAATGACTCTAAAGCTTTTGGAAATATCTGTATAATATACTGATATATCATTTGTAACATTAGAAAGGCAAATAGGTATATTTTCTATCAAATATTTATTTTTTATCATCAAAGTTTCTGCCTTGGACAGTATCATAATATTTTATCTTCCTAGAGGTGTTTGCTCATGTTTGGATATAATCTAACATTTAATGAGCTATTTATTGTTTTTCATTATTTCCATAGACAAGATGCTAAATTCATCAACAGGACAGAAGTAATTTTCAGGGGCCTGAAGCTTTATATACAAATAGTCACAAGAGCATACCCAAGTGATTTTGTCCTTCAAATTCACTGCAGGTTGTATTCCTATTATCTGATATATGATCTGAATTCAGTTTCAAGTGTTCACAAAAGTTCAAGAAAATCTTTAAACAGTGTTCTTGAAAACAAGCAAGCTGAACATAATGTAACCATGCTTAAACTTAAATATGTACTTAAGTGAAATTTGAAGTAAAGGTAATTTTTGCATGACGCACTGCAGATGAAACAGTCTCAGTGACTCAGAATAAGAAATGCAAGGAGTGAGCTAGATATCAATATAGTTCCACAAATCACTTTAATATGAACATTTTAGTATCAACTATGGTAAGATAACAGTTTTGTTTTGTTTTGTTTTGTTTTACAAAAAATCTATAATTATAAGACTTTAATCAACATAATTTTAATCAGTTAGCTGGAGTTTCCCATTTTTAGAGTGATTTTAATTTCATTATTCCCAGAAGGACATATTTCATAAAGGTAAGTAAATATATTTGTGTACTAATATAGACATTATTAGTGGTGGTATGCTTACCACCGAATCTGAAAGAAATAAAAAAATTAAGACTATTTAAATAAATCTGTAAATTTTTCAACTTATTCTGAATGCTTCAATGATTACAATTTTTTAAAATTAAAATATTTGAAAGATTTTTATAGCCTTGTACATTCTTACGATTTTAGTTTTTCTTATTAAAAGCACTTTTTAATAATTTTTAATGCTGCAATCGAAGCTTTCTGTATGAATTTTTTTGTGTTTTATAGATACTTAAGTTTCAGTGTTCATGAATAAAAGGCCATAAAACAGAAATTGGAATGCTGAAGTATAGAAATTCAATTATAATATATTCAGATGAAAATTTTTATAAAAATAAAAATGCTATAGAAGCATATTATTTAAATTAACTGAAATAATAACACTGCTCTAAGACTGGATTGTTTATCAGATTATCAATTGTGTTGCAGCAATAGTTTCATTGCAGGTAAAATTGAGATGGATTTCTAGATTAAGATAAGGGTTAACATTTATTTTGGCAAAACATACATTTATATGAGGGTTTTGTTTGTTCGTATTTTAGCAGAAAACTTTGAGGCTAAAAGTTGGTCGGGTTTAACCTCTGTCTCATAAACTCCTAATCATGCATGTTTTTTAAGTATCTTATGAGAAACCTTGGTGGTAGCTGATAGGGAAATTTGTGAACCTTCTGAAGGTGCATTTCTTTATCTAAAATGTTAATTCTACCAAGATAATTATTTTTTGGTTGCTTTGGGCCTTTAGTTTGAAACCAGGAAATCTGAGTCTAGGTAACTGAGGATTCTCAGAAACAAACAGTACAAACCAAAGAACATCACCTTTTCTCCTGCATCTATTATTGAAATTCTTATCTTTTTTATTATCGTAACGTCAAAAGAAACCAAATGATTACTGCCTTCAGACTGGATTGTTGTCAACTACTATTAATACATGTATTGAATGCCTTTGTTTTGTACAGCAGTTATATTCCTATACAATTTTTTGTTTTGTTGTTATTTCTGATCACTGACTTTGAATTTTCAAGTTAGCATTGGAACAGATTCATGGTCAAACTATATCAGTGACTGTATGATTAGAACATTTTCTTTGACCAATTTATCCAAGGGAGGTCAAAACAAATGCAGATGAAACCTAGTCAGCTGTGGCTCAATTTTCCAGAGAAACACTAAGTCACAAAGTATATTGTAATTTTCAAGCACTCAGTGAGAGGACCCCGAATTTAGAAATCCTAAATGTTCAAACACAAATATGAAGCCTATTTGCTATCTGGCCTATTTGTTTTACATATAAAATTGTTTTTTACTACTGTGTTTTAAGTGATATATGCAAAAAATAAATCTATTTCAAAGATCAATACTGTCACCAGTAGCCCCCTTCATATCCAACACATATTCACATAATGATATAATAATCATTAAGAAAATAATAGAGAAAATTTAACTAAAGTAAAATCATCCTTAATTGCAGACAGAAAATTATAAAAGCTAGAGCTGAATAAAGAATCATAACGTATCAGTTAAAATTGCCTGAAAAGTGGTTAAATAAGTCAGTGATTTAGACTAGACATAAGGAAGAAATTTTTTACGCTGATGAGGGTGGTGAAACACTGGCACAGGTTGCCCAGAAAGGTGGTGGATGCCCCAGCCCTGGAAACATTCAAGGTCAGGTTGGACAGGGCTCTGAGCAACCTGATCTAGTTGAAGATGTCCCTGCCAATGGCAGGGGGGTTGGACTAGATGACCTTTAGAGGTCCCTTCCAATCCAAACTATTCTGTGATTCTATGATTCTAATAGACTGCCAGTGGTTTCAGAGTGAGGCAGTTCATAGCAAGGGTAACCATCTATATTTCTATGCCTACCACAAACAGATGCTTTGATCTTGATTTACATACCGTAGTAAATATAAAATAATGTAATTTCTTTACTTATTTCTGTTGTTGCCAAGTACCATTTTTTAAAGGTTTGCAATTATGCACATAACTTTAAAATTATTACAAACTCAAACTTGATGTTATAAACATTATAAATGTGCAAATTAAACTTATGAAAGTATCATTTATACCTTCTTAATAATGTTGTAGAAGTAGCTATTAATAAAGGAATGATCTCCAAAGTGAACCAATGAAAACATTCATTGAAAATGTCAAAATTTACCTAACAATTATTCTAAACACTTTCCCAGTAACATTTGGAACAACTGCATTTTAGGTCAGTCTCACTGTTAGGTCTCTGAGGCTGGTTAGCCAATGGCAATTACACATGTACATGATATCCTCAGAAGATCTCTTTGAAAAATAGAGTTTTCTCCAGCTGAAACATCTTACTATGAAACTGGATGTCAGGTACACATGGCTGATTTCCAGTGTCTACATGCCTAGTGTCTCCCATTTGCAGCTTCTGACACTACAAACCCACCTAATCTACAGGAATCTCTACCTGTGAGGACCTGCATGTAATTTAAACTTTTTCCAGTATGGGCCAGTGTGTCATGGATGAGATACAAGTGGGTTTTGGCTGGTAATAGTCAACATAATCTACATGGGAAGCAGATCATGAGTAGTTAAGAAACTCTTTTAATTTCTTAATGAAAATCACAACAATCCCTAGTAATGTGATTGAATGTGTCTACAAGATTGAATGCATCTGTAAAATTAAATGCAGACCTGAAATTAGACCTTCCAACACTAATGCTATTTTCAAATGATGTTGGCATTCAATAATAGGATACTTTCTTAGACTCAAACTCAGGGTACCCACATGCAAACAGCTTATTAACACTGGTCCCTGGAAGTTTCTGTCAAGTCACTGGTTGTGATTGTTTAAGACAGCACTGGTTAGCACAGATGAAAAGCATTTTCTAAGCGTTGAACAGCATAGAGGATCATGTTCCAGTGCCCAGAAACTTTCTGTGGTACTGCTTTTTTTAGTGTAGGCATAGCCTAAGCAGCCAGGTGCAGATTAGCTTTGACTAATAAGTGCATTCTATTGGGACATTTTATTTCAGGAGTAGTTATCTGCAGTTACTCAAGAGTTTAAGGAGCTGTTTGGTCAGCTGTATGAATTGTTTCTATTTCAAGTAAGTAATCTTGTTTTTTTTCTTCCCAGCACATTTTTATTTATTTATTTATTTATTTGTTGCTTAAACATAACCTTATAGAGGCCTTCCTTCCCTTAATGTATTCCTACAACATGTAAAAGATCTCTGGGATCTAGCTTTTATATCAATGACTTTCTCCTGCAAAGAAGTTAGACTTGTTTTTCATTTCTTGCCACTCACACATGGCTGCTAGCATACTTTTCTCTTCATCACTGATTTTAAACTCAAGTTTCCCAACATGCTTTTACATTTTACCTAATTTAGAATTAATTACTATTTTTTCTGAGTTTACCTCTTTAATATATACTGTTAATGAGTATTCTGACATTTTAATTTATTTTTGTATATCTTACATGGTTGAATCTATACCCATAACTTTACCCCTAGGAAGCTGGGAGCAGAGAGTGACATAGAGGAGCCCACTCATTTATTCATGAGCAATATTTCCTTCTCATTCTTCTCTTGAGTGTTTAAGTGAAGATTCTTCTGTCCTTTGCAGCAAAAATAGTAACGTGTTGTGCTCTAGCAGAGAAAACAGGGAGAAGAAAAGCCACTTATCACTGGGATGTTAGTTATTATTTTTAATGGTATTACTAATGAAACTTTTTTAGTATTATGTACAAAAGCATTTTTTCTGTGAACAGTTTTGAAAAACAAGAGCAAAGCACACTGCAGATGCAGACAGCTGCTCCAACAGAATGAAACCAAGCTGTGGTTTCCAAATTGTTTAGACATTCTGTCCCTTTATAAAACACTTTAAAATCTATTCATGAGCACTGATGTATGTTTGATATTGCTGTAAATTCTGCTCTGTTGCTACTACTTCTGCCATGTGAAAATAGGGGAAACTTTTGTATCTTTTCTGATCTGTCTATACCACAGGGTATAAATGCAATAGACAAGATGCTTTGGTAGTCAAAATTAACAGGAAAAACAACTGGCTGATTTTTTAAAATGTTGACAACTTCATAGCTTTTACTAACCTCTGTGGGGGCTGAACTTTTTGGAAACCAAAGCACATACTTAGGCATGTTATATTTAGGCCTTTCTTCTCTAACCCCTCAGGATAGTCTGTCTTTGCACTTGTACCTACAGTACTTACTCTTTTGCAATTCCCATCACTGTGACTTATAGAAATGAAGCTGACTGCTTTTTCCTTTATTTTGTTTTTTTTTTTTTTTTTCCTCATTTTCTCCCTTGCTTGTGATGTGTGTGATTGCACTGTAGGAGGCTTGGCTGCCTAAACTTATTTTTACCCTACAGGTGACCTTCTACAAGTATTTCAGCCACAACACAATTATTTCTTTTCAAATCTGTATTGCACTGATAGAAATGGAAATGGTTTCAACTCAATTCTACTGTAGAATAAGAAGCCAAGATAGAAGAACTGTATTACTCAGCAAATCTCTGTTCCATGAAAAGGCTTATTGAACAGCTAGTGAAGCAGAGACTAGGTTAAATAACTCACTGTCAGGTACCAGCTGTCATAAAAGATTAGACACAGTCATTGAGCACATAGAATTGTTAATTTGATTCAGCATTTGTATTCCTTTCTGGTGTAAGATTCAAATGTTTCCACTTCAGCTGGCACTGAATGGACAGATTTCTCTTTATGGACTACTCTATAATCATTAGAAGGAACAGGGTAATATAGGCTATTACCTTATACCATAGGAAAAAAAAAAATAGCTCCAACTTCTTGCTGATGGAAAATACTAGTTATTTTGTTTGTTATGATAATATTTGCTATATTATTGTACAAAACCCAGTTTCACATACAGGTAAGAATATGCCGTAAACCTTCTATTTCAGAGTCTCAGACTACACACAGAAAGAATTTTAGTGTAGGTGTTAATGGACCATAACTCATAAGGTGATATCAGGCTCATAAATCCTAAAGTCAAACAGCTTTTATGCTAAGGAAATATTTTTGTTTGCATTTAAGCATTCTTTTAAAATATGTATGTTAACAGTTGAAAGCACCTATTAAAACAAATTTAAAGAATGGATAAAACAATACTTTCTTGTGCATACTGTTATTTCAGACATCAGTGGGAATTCCTTGTCCTACATTCAGTGGAATTGCTCGATACATTCAGTTATTTAATGACCATTGATCCACCAAGTCATAGGTCCTATATGGCAGAGGTAAATTTCAGGTATTTTCCACTCTGTGGGGCTATACTTATGAAAATGTGAGCAAGATGTGTGTTTGGATCTTCCCTGTGCAATAAAGCATCTCACACAGGACAGATGACCTCCAGCATCTCTATTAATGGTTTTGTATATGGAATTATTTGTTTATTTATTTATGTATTAGAAATAAGTATAAAATAAGTATTGATTTATTGATTATGAATTAATCCTCAAAAAGAGAACCAGTGAAACAGCTTTGACCTGCTTCCTGTTATCTGACTAGCTGTCTACATAGTAGTACAGCTCCCAGTTTTCAGAACTTGTCAAACTTAGAAGCTTTACTCCAGTTCTTAGAGAAGCTGAGAACCAAAAGTGCAGTATTAGTCTTTTGCATTTGCAAGCTGAAACACATCTTATTTTGCATAACTTGTCTGTCAGACTATTCCTTTCATAGAGTAATCATATTTCCTTCATGAAAGCAAGGAAAGACAAAGCAAGACAAGACAATTCCTATTTCAGCTTTAAAATGCTGTCAGTAAACTGTTTAGTAGAATTGCAAGGACTTTGTCTAGTGCAGAAAAGCTTAAACTACAATTAAAAAGTGTATAAACCCGAGGAATTGAGATCTAGTTTATTTGCTCAGTGAACAGGTATGTGATAAGTTTACTGACCTTTTCCTTAATTAGACATATTGATATGCTAACAAAAGATGTCTCAGGCAAATGAAATGAGCATCAACATGTTTTTCTTCAAGACTTTAGTTCAGTAATCCTAAAACCTCAGTTGGAATTGACCCTGCCGTGTCAGAATGGGAATGCTAACATGAATAACCCTGTGTGAGCCTACCAGCCTAGCAAAGGGAAGGTAGTAAAAGAAATACAAAAGAGGAAATAAAATTTGGTCACAGATACCCTAGAGGCATCAGTGAGTCACAGTGTTGTCATATCAAAAGGCATTCTTCGGTAATAGAGTTTAACTATAGAGATTGTCAAAAAGATCATAGCTGATTACAAGCACTGCAGTGTGAGTTGGAGCTTCTGTTTTCCTGTAGAAAGATCAGCTAAAAGTACTGTATATTTCATTGTTAAACAATTCTAAAGCTGTCAGTTTACATGCCTTCTCCAGTTGTTTTTTTGACCTGTCTCACCAGAAAACCAAATGTTTTATCCATCAGTATGAGATGTTAAATAAAAATAATTTTCACATCCTTGCCAGATTAAAGAAAGGATATTTCCTCCATTCTTTGAAATTTAAAGCAAAGAAATGAAGAAAAATCATTCTTCATATTTAGCGTAACTGAAATCTATCTAAAGATTTCTTTTACTGTACAGGATAACTCAGGTACTGGTTACTCACATGCTATCATATGAGTATCTTGAAGCTATCTTATCTTTTTCCTTACTGAAACTTCATAAACTTTTACTTAGCTTTATGTAATTTGGTTCATTATTCATCTACATCTGACTATCTTGGCGACTCTTCTATATCTTTCCCTTACGTTGTAAATAACCACATGAATCTAGCTTTGCTTGTGTATAAAGTGTGTTTATAGAACTTTTCTTTTACTTTTTTCTTTCCTTTTCCCAAGTCCATATTCTTCCAATAAACACTGGAAAAAGTCCTTTTCACAAATAGTTCTTGCTATTTTTTTCTCCTCTGTTTATTGTTTGAAGTGATGGACTGAGGAGGGGTAAATATTAGATTAATAACATCCCTTAACTATAATATAGTTCAAACATATCCCTTCCTAATTAAGATAAATGGCTCAGAATTGAGGCAACAGTATGTTCTTGAAGTACAAGAATTACAGTAGAAAAGGTTAGAGTATAAAAATAGAGCAGAACTTTTTACTGCTTTGCAATTGGGAGTTATATTTTTCTTTCAGAAGTGCCACATATTGCTAAAATTGGAATCAACACTAAGGATTTAGTCATGTTATACAACTTACGCAGTCTGTTCTGACAAAAACATTTCTTGATTTTTGATAAAACAAATGAGCATATTGTCCTGGATTACATATGTAATATGCCCTTTTTGAAGCTTTGCAACTGAAACAAAGAAGTGTCAACAGTCATCTCCTTTTGTATTAATGTTCTTTCCTCCTCTGAAATAGAAGGTGAAATTTCTCTCCCTTATTTCTCATTATATACATATAAAAACTTACTCAACTTCTTTAGAGTCTTCAGTGAGGGAAAGTTACATCTCATATTTGTTCCTGTCATTGTCCTCAGTTTAACTTTTGATTTATTATCATGTTTCTTTCCAGAAACCATTTTCTGTAGGTGTACAGAAAAATTCTTTTTAAAGTTCTACCATAGTTGTTCATTCTGTCTGCAGAAACAACAGAATAACTTGGTCTGTGAAAACCTTGATATTTGAAAATAAGTAGTCAAATGGATTTTTTTTTACTGTTACCAATACAATAAACTGCAAACGTGTTAAAAATAGAATTCTAGAATTAACTTTGTATTTAGCAATTACCTAACATAATGAAAAAATAAAATCTCCAAGTCACAAGAAGAGGATGAGTAAGTCAAACTATCTCTGAATAATTCTGCTGGGAAAAGTGTTCTTTACTTTATATTCTCCTTTATCTGAGTAATCTACTGGCCTTGCTAATTGTTACTGACCATGGATTGAATGTGATCATTACACTTATGAGAAGATTAGGCACATTAGAAATATCACCAAATTCAGTAAGGGAATCAGTAAAATACTTTTCATCATGAATATAAGGGGCCAAAAATCTTATTTTGGAGTATACCTTTAGAAGAATTGGTGGCTGATATGGAGAGAGAGATATGAATTCAGAAACAATAGTCCTATATTCTTCAAGCTTTTAAATAATCTCAGATTGTGATTCCAGCAGATTCTGTATTTATTCATATAGTCTAGAAATTCATAACATTGTCTTTCCTAACTCACAAGGGGGGTAAGAGTAAAGGGACATACCAAGTGGCAGAACTGACCATTATATTATACCATTTTCATTTTTCTCTTATAGGTATTTTTTTTTCAGGAAGAGTTCAGATTTCAGATATATGTAGCAATTATCAGTCTGATCCAGTAGATGCTGAACTGAATGAATGTTAATCATTTAACTGACCTCACTGGATCCTGGATCAGGAATTTAAATCATTTTGGCTGTTTCTAATGGTATAACGGATGTTTCATCTGGGTAATATATCCAGAAATTACTTTTTAGGCCTTAGTTTCAATGTAACCTCAGCACAAGGTAAGCTCGGATTCAACAGAACCTGAATCATCCAGAATGCACCCACTGAATGTTCAACCACTTCAGCCCAGTTTATTATTTTAATTCTTACTTTAACCACCTGGGAATAGCTTCATGAATCAAAGGAGAAGCTCCAAAGTGAGGGTTGCCTCTGTCTCTCACCTCTGTCTTTTCTTAAGTATTTGCTTCTGCTTGAGAGCCCCATAGAATAAGCTGGCAGACAAAGGCTCATAAGAAACATGATTTTTCAGTTCTTCCTTCAAACAGAAAGACTAATAGAATTAGTAAGTGGAATATAGATGATTACATACTCCAATATGCATAAATTATACTTTTAATATGAACACAGCATACACAACATCAGCTTATGAAATTATCCAGGCATATTACTGCACTGTAAGAAAGAATTGCTTCATTATTTTTCATTACTCTGATACATTAGAACTTGCTTTATTAGCTTAATTATGACACTCCTGTTAATAACATGTATGTGACTGGGAAAAAAAAAAAAGATATAGGAGTTATATTGTGCCAGAAAGCATGTGACAAATAAGCAAGTAATTATTTTCAGAAACACATTTGGTGAACTGCTTTAGTGAATTAAGTGCTGTACTTTCCTTTGAGGCTACAGATGATAACTGGTTATCTCTAAAATAGTATTGTTTTAATTTACGGCAATCTCAATTAAATGACCCAAGATAAGATAAATGTTGGATTCCAAATGAATTTAGCCTATGCAAATCCCATTTACAACATTTTAACTGAATTTCAGAGGAATTGTCTTCATTCAAATATAATTACCGCCTTGTAGTATATTATTTCAGCCAGCACCATGATTTGGAAACTTTGCTTAAAACAATATTTGATCAATGTCATTAACAGAGCAAAGTCAGGATTTGAGACAAAAAATTTCAATGTAGAGGTGCTTTCTGTTTATCTGTTAAATCTACAAGGAAGAATAATTAAAAGGAACAGATTCTCAGATGTGTCTATCTCATTCATTCAATGCCAAATTTACTATTAATTACTTTGAAAACAAAGAGTAAGAGCAGTTGGACCTTCTTGTAACAGGAAAGATTATATGTCTTGATATATAGTTGTTATACTAAACTCACAGATGGGCAAGTAGGAGCAGTAAAAATCAAAGGGATACAAACCTTTATTCAATATCTGTACTAAAACAAAGCATAATGAGCATTCTATTTTAAAGAAGAACAAAAAGAAAAAAAAAGAAAAAAGATTACATTTAATTCATAAAAGCCAAATTGTCTGGAAATACTAGATATATCATTAAGGCAATGTTGCCCTAAGTATAGAGCCAGAGTAGTCTTTACAGATTAAAATAATCAATATAATCAAGAAATTATCAAATATCACCAGAGTGTTTCTCCTTTCATCTGACTTCTTCAGTTGTTGTTCTTTGTCTGTCCTTCCTTGACATTTTAAATTACCCTTATCTCTATATACAATACTCACCATTTTTAAATAATGGAATTCACATACTATATAAAAATACACTTTGTTACACTTCAATTTTCTTTTTTGTAAGAAAGAATTGCATATCCAGTAACATTTCTATAAAATTTTCTCTCCCTTTCACTTTCTTACTTTATTCTGTAGTATCACCAAACATAATGTTGGTACTCCCCTGACATGGGGTTAATACATTAGCATTTTCACTTGATTTCATCAAGTACATTGCTACTTTAGAAAGTGACTCTGTGAAAGGAAGAAAAGGGAAGAAATTCACTGGGAATACATGTTTATTGTCTATGGAGGTTTTTTTAATCCCATATTCTCCCATTTAAGTAAACATTTGGATATTCTTCTCAGCCCTGCATACTCGGCCTGTGATTTGAAAATCAAGTTGGCTCCTTTCCATCTCATCTATTATCACCAATAATACATTTTTTTCAGGCCAGATTAGTCCTTTATTTGCACCTGTGCCCCCTAATGCCATCACTGGGTTTGCACAGCTGTAATTGCCTCGAATATAGTAAACAGCTCAGATGATGCACAAGGTGGAATTGGATCCACATGTTAATCTCTTTTAGCTGTGTTGACTGTAAGGTCAACCAGAATAAAAAGCAGCAAAACTTACCCTTATGACTGGAGTTGGTAGGTATAATTTTTTCAGGAGCAGCTCTGCACTCTGATTGCTTGGAGCAGAAATGCATTTTGTTACACTGTTGGGAT
Source organism: Pygoscelis adeliae (assembly GCF_000699105.1). Lineage (NCBI taxonomy): Eukaryota > Metazoa > Chordata > Aves > Sphenisciformes > Spheniscidae > Pygoscelis > Pygoscelis adeliae. Next base: position 346,114 of record NW_008823960.1, on the reverse strand, counting down.
GAATAGAAAACAAAAGGAATATGATTTAGATTTTCTGCAGAAAACAGAATTTGCATTTACTATCTGAGTAGTGCTTTGTAGTTCAAATATAAAATATTTGAAAAAATATCATATTCAGTTTTTCCAGGTGTGGGGAGTTCAGACATGTAGTAAAGAGAAAGCTATCAATGATTAGTGTAAGATTTCAAGATAGTTCCGGACTTAAATGGTTACAGAAAGGAGCAAAGTTTTACTCTTTAATCAATGGAATTAAAAATAGTTTTAAACTCTTTAATCCACCAGATTTAACTTCTTACTGCTATCCATAACTTACTTTTTTTTTTTTTAACCCAAACAACAATCTTCACACTAAATCTAGCAATAGAAGGCCTTGGTGAAATATTTTAAAATTTCTGACTATTTATTAAGTGTAAATTTTATTAGGTATTCTCTACAGTGATGATGAACACAGCATGCAGTACATAATATTCGTCATTGCTGTATGTCAGAGAGAATAAAAACACAAGGCCAAAAGCCCTTAATCTTTCAGGCAAACCTGTCTGGATTACAGACAAGGGCCTCTCAAGTAGTTCTGTGGTCCCAAAACACAATTCTTTTCAATCCAGCAAACTAATATCTAAACTGGCTTTCATAATTGCATCACCTGCTGCAATGGGAAAGTAGATCCTGATCCCAGCCTTCTGTGTCAGATAGAAACATTCTCATTCATTTTAGCAGAAATAGGTTCAGAAGCGTAGAGAACTGATGATATTTGAACTCCAGCTACATAAAACTATATTTGAACAGTCTAATGTTTCCATTCTTTCTAGGCATAAAAATTACACTTTTTATAACAGACTTTTATTCCTTTGAACCTGTTTTCCCTTGATATCAGGTTGCAAAGTGCTATCCACCAAGGCATCTCTCCAATCATTAAAGAAAGACCTTTTGTGATGTTTTTAATTAGTTTTAACCTTCTTCACATCTTCAAGCATGGTTATGGACACTCATTGATTTTAATTACCATACTGATAGCTTACTGCTTTGCACTCCTTATTAAAATGACCCTCTAGCATGTCTTTTAAAAGAGTCCTCCATGTAGGGTTTTTATACTTTTAAAACATTGATTTGAATTTGTTTGGATTTTCTGTGTTAAAAAGCTGAGCATCATAAGAAAAATTTACATGCCTATAATTTACATAAACATAAGAGTTTTGAAAGGCAAGAACTTTTTAAAATGTTTTATCTTGAGTACTTATTTTGATTTTTTGGGGGGAGAAGGAGAGTGTTTGAATATTTGTCATGTAAATGTGAAGCTTGTAAATTCATTACATCCACAAAAAGAAACAGAAATCTGTTACCAACAGCAGTGTCCAACATTAATTCTCATTTGCTCAGCTTCTAGCTAATCTCACTAGGGTGTTTATCACCTAGAAACCAAATTTGTATACAGTAATACCCCTTATAAAGCACTTCTCATTAAAGTTGTATGTACCTTCTGTTCCAAAGAGAAGGAATTTTCCAGTTGAATGCCAGGACTAAATAATATATTTTCCCAGTTTTTCAAATACCCACATTTCATTTCCGTGAACCTTCAGTCTCTGCTATTAGTTTTCTACATAAAGATGTGCAGTACTTAGGCAGCATAACATTTTAATACCGGTGTGGTATTCTTGCTTGTTCTCTCTTTCTTGCCTAGGTCATACAAACTCTGTAAATTCCCTACTTTATTATTGATAAAACATGTTGAAGCAAGGTCTTGCCCTGCCCTGCATGAGACAAAAATTTGGACACACACCATAGAATTATTTCTCTATTTGGGAATCAGAAGCATCAAAATCTTTGCACTCCCTCAAGATTATGAAACAGTAGCACCGTTAGAGGTGAAAGTCTTTCCAAAGGGAACAGAAACATTATAAGGTTTTAGTCCTAGTTTTTTGTTCATCAGTTAACAATTCTGAATCAAACATAGACGAAATTTGGCACTCTTTTCCTTCCCGCCCCCCCGCCCGAAGTAGCACCACACTGGTTCTCCCATCTGAAGTGTGCTCTCTATTTGTTAAGACACAATGTCTTCCTACTAAGGTATCATTCTTCATGTCCTCTTAGTTCAAATATTAATGTAGGTTGGGGGGAACCTGGCTTCCAATTAAAAAAATAGGATATTTACATAATCTAATAAGCTTCAGTTGTTCCCTAACTAATAAGCTAGAGATGCCGGGGGAGGGGAACCTCAAACCGTCCCACTCCTACCAGTTTGATGCCAGGGCCAGCAATAGACGTCCAGAGCCTGGAGAAGGAACACAGGTCAGCAGGAGAGCACCTGATGAGCAGCAGAAAGGAACTCCAGTCACTGGGGAAGTGAATCCCAAGTCAGCTTCACTGACTTAAATGCCTCTATGCAAACGCACGTAGCATGGGGAATAAACAAGAGGAGTTAGACGTGCGCACGCCTGCAGGGCTATGACCTTATTGGCATCACGGAGACATGGTGGGATGGCTCCTATGACTGGAGTGTTGTGATGGAGGGATACAGGCTCTTTAGAATCATAGAATCATAGAATCATTAAGGTTGGAAAAGACCTCTAAGATCATCGAGTCCAACCGTCAACCCAACACCACCATGCCCACTAAACCATGTCCCTAAGCACCTCATCTACACGTCTTTTAAAT
>NW_008823960.1:332146-341235 GCF_000699105.1 Pygoscelis adeliae | reverse complement strand
GGACTGAGAGCAGCCCTGCCGAGAAGGACTTGGGGGTGCTGGTGGATGAAAAGCTGGACATGAGCCAGCAACGTGCGCTCACAGCCCATAAGGCCAACCGTATCCTGGGCTGCATCAAAAGAAGCGTGGCCAGCAGGTCGAGGGAGGTGATTCTGCCCGTCTCCTCTGCTCTGGTGAGACCCCACCTGGAGTACTGTGTCCAGCTCTGGAGCCCTCAGCATAAGAAAGACATGGACCTGTTGGAGTGGGTCCAGAAGAGGGTCACGAAAATGATCAGGGGGATGGAACACCTCTCCTCTGAAGAAAGGCTGAGAGAGTTGGGGTTATTCACCCTAGAGAAGAGAAGGCTTTGGGGAGACCTTATTGCAGCCTATTAGTACTTAAAGGGGGCTTATAAAAAAGATGGTGGCAGACTTTTTAGGAAGGCCTGTTGCGACAGGACAAGGGGGGATGGCTTTAAACTAAAGGGGGGTAGATTTAGACTAGATAGAAGGAAGAAATTTTTTACACCGAGGGTGGTAAAACACAGGAAGAAGTTGCCCAGAGAGGTGGTGGATGCCCCATCCCTGGAAACACTTAAGGTCAGGTCGGAGGGGGCTCTGAGCAACCTGATCTAGTTGAAGATGTCCCTGCCCATGGCAGGGGGGTTCGACTAGATGACCTTTAAAGCTCCCTTCCAACCTAAAGTATTCTATGATTCTAAGCTACAGACATGCCTCTTTTACTTTGCCTTTGAATTAGTGAATATTTAATTTATTTGGGAACCCTTTGAATTTTAGAACTAGGTCCCATTTTAGGCACCTATATTCTTACTTGGTTTTGACCTTTGTTCTTGACTGGCAAACAGCTTAGTTTTTATTGCTGGTTTTATGTTTTCATTGATCTTTGTCTCATATCCCATTCAGAAGAATTTATTAAAGAACAAATACAAAATAAATGCAGGTATGTATTTGCAAAGCTGAAGCAAGACTGTCTAGAAACTAAAATTAAAGAGGGAAGAATAGTTTCTAAGGAAAATAATAAGGTAACAAACACAGTGGTATCCTCATGTCAGAATGTGATAACTATCATTACTAAAACTACCTGGAGCTTCCACGTTCTAGTGAAGAAAAGATTCTTGCTTTTTTACTTTCCATTATTAGTAGTAAATATTTGTATTCATTTAGGGTTTTTTTAGAGCTACTGTTCAATAGAAAGTTGGCTGAACTGTGCATTATAAAGAACACTTCTTTCTGGCTTTGGTTAGTTTGCATAGAGTCATTGCTGCAAGGCGGCTGTGAAGTAACTTTTAAGCCATATTTCCCTGACATACATTTGCCCTTGTTCTGTAAAAACTTTTCATAGGAAGAATCTTGAAGACTTGGTAATGATAGAGGCATACAGGACTGTTAAACAGGTTCAATTTCCATAAGCCCTGGTAAAGGGAGTTTTGACCCAAGCTCAGGCCTGACTTGGAGGAGTATCAAGACAGATAAAAATTATCTGGGTTTCAATCTTTTTTCATTGCACCACATGTTCATCACCTAACACCACAGGTTTCGTTAATGTCCTACAAAAATATGACACACACAGAGAGACAAAATTTCCTCCTCCTGCAGTCTTTTATTTCCATGATCACTTTTTACCATATTCACCACTAGCAATTGCTGTGACTCAAAATTATAAACTAAGGAAGCCAGCACAACATTTGTGCCAAGTGAAAAAGTGATTCCTGGAATATCCTTAATTGCAATGAATAAACAAAGCCCTTTAAAGTTCATACCAGAATTTGAACTAACATATAGAAGCAAATTTTCTTTATGCAAACTCAACTTTCATTAAAACATGAAGCTCTGCATAAAGCTGAACTGCTGACTCTGCATTATTTGGCATGAAAAAGAAAGAAAGAAAAAGGAAAGGAATAATTGAACCTAGAGTTTATTATTGTTGTAGAATGAAGCATATACAGTAGGTATTCTAAACTACAGTGATGTAGATCATTCAACAGATGTCTAGATCTCAATCCACCAAGCATTTGAGCTACTTTTCTAAGCCATTTCCCTTAATGAAAAGTAGATTAAAGATTCTAATTCCTCTCACAATGACTCTACATAGTGAAGTGATGACATTAAGTATTTTTTTAGAGCTAATTTTCTCAGTGTTTATTGTGATATCTGTTTCTGTCTATGATGTGCTAATCTGTTGGGGTTTGTTTTTTTTTATGTAAAATGTAAATGAGAATCCAAAGCTTCAACATTTGGTAAAGCCACAATGTTTTATGCTTTCTGATCTCCCTAACTGATTTTGGAATTACCCATTCTTATGTGTGAATATTTCCAAATATATGCCAACTGGACCAGGCATAAATGAATTGCAAATCATGTGCATTTTAGATTAAAAGAACTCATAAATAAATCATCTGCACACTGGGGTATCTCTGCACGTTTCTAACAGATGAACTCCAGGACATAGATATAACTGATCATAGCCTTGTTTGATAACTTTCTGGCTTATTCTATTGGTCAGGTTGTCCGACATTAGAGTGTTCAAGGAGTTCAAAGCCAGAACAGACAAAAAAAGTGTTCAAGTTTACTTCATATATTTCTCAGTCAATTAGGTTTCATAAAAGAGACTTTTAGCTGGTCTAAAATATTTTGATAGCCAAAAGACTGTTCTCTGTGCCCCAGGTGAGAAGAGACCAGTGTATCATGATGCCCAACAGTCCTGCAGTGGCAGAGAACTGATTAGGTGAGGTACACCAAAATGGCTGTAGGTAGCAAATGGCATCCCATATAGCAAAAAAATAGTATTTCTGCAATCTCAGAGCAGTCCCTCAAGGGAATTCCCTCCAGTGTAAACTTTAGTGGACACACAAAGCCTCAGTAAAGGATTACACTCATCCCATCTTCTCCAATTTAGAATCATTATAAAATACTTGCGCTTATAAATCAAACAGGTGAACAGACTGTTTAATGAGTAGGATATAAACACTCTCTTAAGTGAATAGAAATTAGAATTAACCCAACAATGGTAAGACCCAGTAAAAGGTTATTTAAGTATCAAAAACTAGATACAGACTAGGGGTGTTTGAAGCCTATAAAGTTTAGAAGTAGATGTGCAAATGATACCAAGACTAGACCATTGTCATTTTCTGTTCTATAGCGTTCACCAAGATTTCTTTTTCTTTCTGTGTCTGGGCTGTGGTAAACAGGCTCAGGAACATTTAAATTATGTTCCAGTTAGAGAAATGTGAGTTATTCAAGAGTCTTGGACTTTTCCCAAATTTTTACCTGATCTCATCTAAATTTACTTCAACTAAGAGTAAGATTATGTTAAGGCAAAGAACTATGTTTTCAGTCAGTGAAGATTTAAGTGGTACTCTATGTAACTTAAATGATTTAAAAGTAATTGATCCTTAAACATAGTACATAATCAGCATCTAATCTTCCTGTTCTTCAGAAAACAAAATAATTTATTACACCAAACCTTAAAAATAAATAATTTGTTTTGTACATAAAAATTATTTGCAATGATTATCTCTATAGATGCAATAATTACCTCCATAGATTTTACTTGCTTTTTTATCACATGTTGAATTTTTCCTTATTTTTTTTTAGAATATAGTTAATAGGTACAATATTAATTATCATAAGACAATCAGGGCAGTAGTTTAAGGTATCAAAACACAAATATATTTCTGCTCTACAAACAATTCTACAATTCAGAACTTTCCCTGTGGTATTTGTTGGTGTAGAATGGACCTTGTGCAATTATAATTACCATTACACTGCATCTACCATGAACAAAAATCAGTCAGTTCACAGATTAGCAAATCTTACTGAATGCTTCATTCCCTCAGTCCTTCTTCTCACCATGTTCTGCCGCTCTGTAACATCATGTCTCAAGTCTACATGAAAACTATAATAAAATCAAAGGGAAAGTAATACTTTCTTCCTGCTATTGTAACAAATCCTACCATAAAAAATAGATTTTGACAGTGAAATCTATGACTGTAAGCAATTCCCCAAGCAAACAGAAATTGGTCTTTTTCCTTAAGAGAAGTGAACTTTGAATAAAAAGGGTTGAGGACTGATGCTAAATAAAAAGCAGTGTCATAAAGTTTAAGGCATATTGATGAAAAAATGTTTATAATTGAGCAGTATTGTACAGTAAATGAACCTCAACCTAAATGTTTAAAACATCACAACTAGAATCTTAATTAAAATGTATATACATAATTTCAGCTAAACAAATTGAGATGCTGTGGTGTTATTGGACTGTTTATATACATGAAGTAAAATATCATATTTTTAATGTCAAAGCTTATCTGTAAAAGTTAAATAAATCAAAATAACTACACTATGCAAAATGCAAAATCTTTGGTACGTACAATGTAAGCCAAGTTCCTTGCTGGTGGTAGCTACTGCACTGGATTCAACAGTTGCATTGACATAAAACTGTGAAGAATGTCGTCAACAGCTAACATTTGGTGGAGAAACTCATTTACATTAGCTCACAATTTGTTGATGGACAAAGATGTTCAAATTTAGGGTTCACTAATAGAAATAAAATATTGTTTCATTGTAAGAGTTCAAAGAAAAGCCACTGAACAAATGAAAAATTGTGAAACTTACTTAAGCTTCAGGTTGTGGAGCACTGTACAAAGACTGGAGCCATTTTTGACACATACCAAATAGTTGTCCATTCTTGTTCAAGTATGAAATATTTATGTGGAGTAGGAATTTTCTTATCTTCAGTGTATTGCATTGTTTCAATTAAAATTGTTACAGTATAATGTAGCACTAGATGCTTAGGAATAGTGAGGCAGATTTATTAAAACCACATAATGGGATGATTCAGAAAGTTCAACATGCTGCATAGACTTTTATTCATGAAACAACCATTATCATTATAACAAAACTTAACAATTGTTAGGTTGAAGAAACTATAATTTCTTTATTATACCCAACAAAATACATTTTTCATGATAGTACTAGTTAATTGGTTGCTTTGACTATATTTCATTTCTTATAGCTTGAATATACAGATGCAATTCAAATAACTGTCCAAAATTTTTCTTACATAGCTTCATCGCTGAACATAGTAACTAAACTAGAATTTCATAGCAACAGGCTTTTGTGTAGCATGTCAACTTCTTTAGAAAATAAGCATCATACTCTTGGAGTAGTCCTATCTTTGTTTCTGCCTCAGTCAAAGTCCTTAAGTGAAAAAGTGTGAAATCTCTGTCTGTATCTATAGTTATAGCAAAAAAAAAAAACACAACCTAATTTTTTTTCTTTTTAAAGAACATTTAACTTGAGGAGAGTGTTGTTTTCTGTATGCTAAAAGATGTTTCACCAAGGCCCAATTTTTATGAGTGTCTAATGTGATGTCAAGAATTTAGAAGTGGATGCAATAATATAGTTATCATAAGTATATATTAGTATGTTATGATTTTATGATTTGAAAATATACATTATTGACCTTTAACAGTTAAATGAAAAAAAATCCCAGACTAATTTCAGAATTTACTATAGTAGTTTCTCTAGAGGTCAATCTGTATATTTTCTGTGGAACTGTCACACTTCCCTGAAATGTAACATCATTCAGAACTGCATTGTTAACATTAAGTCATCTATTGATATTGATTTTTTGTACCCTGTATAATATAACAATGCAATAATGAATGTTTCTGAAATTCATAACAGAAAAAATTTTTACACAAATGTTCATCTAATTAACTTAAAAACTCAAGATACAATAAAAAGTGGATGAATGACAGCCATTCTGACAGAGAAAGGTGTTACAGAATGACAAGTGTTATACAGTCAGTCTGATTTTTTATGGGAGAAGAAACGGCTGAGTTGCAATAGAAATAGTGAAATAGTACTTAAATTATAAAAGGAATTAAAATAATGGAGGGTTTGGGGCTTTTTTTCTTCCCACCCCCAACACCTCAATTTAATTTAGAAGTTTCTTGGAGAACAGAAGATATGAAAGCATTAAGACATTTTGTCTTTAGTATAAAAAGTTATCACATCTTAAAAAAATGAATGCTAAATACAAAATAGTAGTTACATGGGTATTGACAAAACCCATGTTTCAAAGCCTTATTTTATTTCTAGTATGCATTTTAGCCACATTAAGTGCTTCATTTCAGTGTATTTTCATCAAACTTATTCTCCGTACAAGATACTGTCAACCAGTAAGGGTGTGCATGTGTTACATTAAGATTAAAAATTGCAAAACTGTTATCAAGGTATCAAATTTAATTAATTTTTACTCAGGGGTTGGTAATTTCTATGTCCAGAAGAATCTGATAAAATTGATAGTATTTATTTTTTATACTATTGAAAACTCACTTAAGATAATAGAAGCGATTTAACTGGTACAATATGCTATATTGTACTAAGTACCAGCCTTTCAGACAAAACATTGTCAACAGTTACAGTACTCAAAATTTGTTCATTTGCTTTAATGAATATTAAGAAAAGCAAAAAGGTCTTACTGAAATACTCTGATATTTAGTTTGTTTGTGTTTGATTATTTAAGAAGTCATTTGATCAATGGCCGTATACAAAGACTCGGCCTTCTAGCGAATAACATGATTATAGAACCATAGAATGATTTAGGTTGTAAAAGACCATTAAGATCATCGAGTCCAACTGTTAACCTAGCACTGCCAAGTCCACCACTAAACCACATCCCTAAGTGCCACATCTACACATCTTTTAAATACTTCCAGGGATGGTGACTCAACCACTTCCCTGGGAAGCCTGTTCCAATATTTGACAACCCCTTCAGTGAAGAATTTTTTTCTAATATCCAATCTAAACCTCCCCTGGCACAATGTGAGGCCATTTCCTCTCATCCTATCACTTCTTACTTGGGAAAAGAGACCGACACCCACCTCGCTACAACCTCCTTTCAGGTAGTTGTAGAGTGTGATGAGGTCTGCCCTGAGACTCCTTTTCTCCAGGCTAAACAACCCCAGTTCCCTCGGCCGTTCTTCATAAGACTTGTTCTCTAGACCCTTCAGTAGTTTCATTACTCTTCTTTGGATGTTCTCCACAACATATTTTAAAACAATACTTAAAATGGAAAATGGGTTTCTGATGACACAACCAATTGGTTTTACATTTCTTGGAATTTCATGACTGAATCCACAGAAGTGTTGATACAGGTTATTGACTATGGCATTGGCACCTTTTCCTTATGGATCAAGTCCTAATTTGACAAATCATATTAATTCAAAATAAAAGTGATTCATAAGTCATGGGGAATCCCCCAAAAAAGGAAAAGAAAGAAGTAACAGAAGTGATTAGATATAGCTTTTTTCTTAAGATGTTACAAATAGGGATGGTAAGTGCCCTTGCAAACATTTGGAAATATTCTCTTTAAATATCTGATCTCAGGGCATTGAGAAGTATGTTATTTTTCTTCAGAGGCTACTTCTATAAAATTTACTCCCTATTGATCAACATTTTATCATTATAATTAAGACAGATAATACTTTTTTGTAGTGCAATTTAGTTATGAATGAACAGCTTAGGTTACATCAAATTGTCCATTATAATCCCATTTTCGCTCAGCTATGCTTCCTTAGCTACTTATGCTGGGAAGAAAATAATCTGTTAGTCAACTGTGATTGCTTCCTTTCCCTTTACCCAGATAGTTGCTCAGATTTCTTTTTTTAAAGGACATCTCTACCCTGTAGTAGTATAGAGAGCTATGTATAGATAAATAGATATATAGATAAATATATAAATAGAGCTACACAGCAGAGTACAGGGAAACCAATACAAGATTTAAAGAAGTTAGATCAGTTACTGGATATAGTCCAGTTAAGTGGCCTGGAGCTCTGGCTGGGGTAATTTTTTTTATCAGTAATTTATCTTATTAAGAGCCACATGTGCACTAATTTACCTTAGGTGAAGCTCTGTGCTGCCGTAGCTGCAGTGTTCTGGGTACCTAACACAGCCTGGATATGTTTATTCTGTTCTGCAGTGTGTGATGCTGAAGAGACGGTATTAGTTCTTGGTAGAGAGGAGCAAAGACGGCAAGGGTGCAGATTAATGGGAATGTCTGGCAGGTCAAGAACTCCTCAAATTATTTTAGCTGTCAGTAAGAAGCATGGGATTCAGAAGGGGGGAAAGAGATAAGACTAAGTGTTAGATTTGTAAAGGCATCTTTATGCAACATTGCCATACCTTATTTTTCAGTACTTATCTGAATTCTCAGTATTAAATGGGGAAAATAACTTTTTCTTTTTCCCTCCATGAAAATCTTAACCTTTTTGTGAATAAGAATGGCTACAGACAAATGTCTGAACTCAAAATTCTGAGTTTCTGTTGAAAATCTCTATTGATATTCTCTTCTAGTTTATCCTCTGATTCCAGCGCTTCAGATTTCCTCCTTGAGTATCCGGATATTATTTATACTTTCTTTAGTCTTCTTATTGTTTGTTTGTGGTGGCTTGACCTTGGACTGCAGCCAGACACCCACCCAGCCACTCTCAATAGGAGGCATGAGAAAACAGGATAAGAGGGCTTATGGGTCAAGAGAAAGACAGTAAGATCATTTATCAATTACTGTTACGGACAAAACAGACAACTTGGGGAAATTTATTTAATTTATTGCCAATTAAAATAGAATAGAATCATTAAGGTTGGAAAAGACCTCTAAGATCATCGAGTCCAACCGTCGACCCAACACCACCATGCCCACTAAACCATGTCCCTAAGTGCCTCATCTACACGTCTTTTAAATACGTCCAGGGATGGGGACTCAACCACTTCCCTGGGCAACCTTGTCCAATGTTTCACCACTCTTTCAGTAAACACATTTTTCCTCACGTCCAATCTAAACCTCCTCTGGAACAACTTGAGGCCATTTCCTCTCGTCCTATCGCCAGTTACTTGGGAGAAGAGACCGACACTCACCTTGCTACAACCTCCTTTCAGGTAGTTGTAGAGAGTAATGAGGTGTCCCCTCAGGCTCCTTTTCTCCAGGATAAACAACCCCAGCTCCCTCAGCCACTCCTCATAAGACTTGTGCTCCAGACCCCTCACCACCTTCACTGCCCTTCTCTGGACACGCTCCAGCACCTC
>NW_008823960.1:318289-331282 GCF_000699105.1 Pygoscelis adeliae | reverse complement strand
TCCATAATCTTCCCTGGCACCGAGGTCAGGCTGACAGGCCTGTAGTTCCCCGGATCCTCCTTCTGGCCCTTCCTGTAGATGGGCGTCACATTGGCAAGCCTCCAGTCATCTGGGACCTCCCACGTTAACCAGGACTGCTGATAAATGATGGAGAGTGTCTTAGCGAGCTCCTGCGCCAGCTCCCTCAGCACTCTCGGGTGGATCCCATCCGGTCCCATAGACTTGTGAGCATCCAGGTGGCGTAGCAGGTTGTTGACTTCTTCCTCTTGTATTATGGGGGGTTCATCCTGCTCACCGTCCCTGTCTTCCAGCTCAGGGGATATTTGTAAAAACACTTTTTGTTGTCTTTAACGACAGCGGCCATATTGCGTTCTAGCCGGGCTTTTGCGTTACTCATTTCCTCTCTGCACGACCTAACGAGATCCCTGTAGTCTTCTTGAGTCGCCTGCCCCTTCTTCCACAAGTGGTAAACTCCTTTTTTTCCTGAGTCCCAGCAAAAGCTCCCCGTTCAGCCAGGCCGGTCGTCTTCCCCACCTGTTCTTACGGCGAATGTTTCTGTATCTATGTGAATATCAAGCTTATAGGCATGATGTGACATGCTTATAGACATGAAAAAGGTTACTCAACAATGATTTGTACTAAGCTGACAGATTTTAACACTTCAGCAGAGATTCAAAATAATCTGCAAAACAGCAGTTGTTCTTACGGCGAATGTTTCTGTATCTATGTGAATATCAAGCTTATAGGCATGATGTGACATGCTTATAGACATGAAAAAGGTTACTCAACAATGATTTGTACTAAGCTGACAGATTTTAACACTTCAGCAGAGATTCAAAATAATCTGCAAAACAGCAGTTGATACTATTTGTTAAATTTCATCTTTAATTAATGATTGAAATTAGAAGGATTGGCAGATATTTGCCTTAATATTCAGCAAAGTTGTGTTAATGGTATTTGCTATGGACTGTTTGAGTCGCTAAACCTTATCTTTGGGGAAAAACAATGAGGCATATAAGTGTTGTTAATTTAATCCGTGTACCATCATTGTATTTGTTATCAGTCCTGTGTCTACCCAAGTTACCAGACAATAATAAAGATAAATAAGCATCTGACAGAGCTCTGCAGATACTGTTCTAAATGACTGTGTCAGACTAAAATTTGTCATATTGTCTAATGTTTAACAATGAAAGTAATTCAAGGAAAGTTACATTCTGTACAGGTTCTTCATAATTTCAATAGCTTAAAGCCACAAGGATAGTTTTTAATTGTTTATGTGATATATCATTTGATTGTCACCTTCACTCTGTACCAAAAAAGAACACAGTAAATTAATAATAAGCTCAGGCACAGCCGCAAAGTAACTGCTACAGGATAAGATTGATTTATATCTAAGGTGATGACGCCTGGAATCCAGATAACTAAGTAGTGAATATAAATTTCTTGCAATGTCTCAGATCATGATCACAAGTTTGGTATTCCACATTTCTGTTGATACAACAGACTTTGATATATGACACTATGGTATACACTTGTGTGAATTAACTTTGAAAGTATAAGAGTAGATAGGTGTTGAATGACTTTCCAGGATATTCTTTAGCTCTGTCACACATTTTTATGGAGCAGCAGGTACTGAGTTTCTACACAAAAGTAATAATGAAAAGTAATGCAGACAGAAATAGCTTGCCTGTAGCAAGACTAATGGCAAGGTCAGATTGCATCAATTAAATGAGAAAGCCTCCAAGATAAAGTTCATTCTGCACATTCTGAGCTTTTTCCCTCCTTCCAAACAAGACCCTGGTTTTACAAGTATAAGGCTGCTTAACTGTAAATTCATAGATCTACAACATGAAGTGACTGTGGAAAAAGGCTCCTAAAATAGTAAACAAGAATATTAGACAATGGAAATTAAAAAAAAACAAACAACCTGCAACTGATAAAATACAGAATGAATCTTCTTTTAAATATTTAGAAATACAGCACAACTGCTGTCAATATGTTCTTAACTGCTAAACACTTTTACAGTTTCAGCATTATTATTCCTTTTACATTTTGTTAAAGATTATGAATAATGTTTAGAAACAATGTTTAATAATTAAAAATACACAAAACCAGCAAGCAGATTGACATTTTTTCTTTTGAAGTATGATTACTTTGTAGTTGTCTGTGAGAATACGCTCTTCTTGCTAAATTTTGGTCCTCAAAACTGGTTATAGATATCTTAACATTACACATCCCTCCCAGGCAAGTACCTTGTATTTGAAGTCTCTGCTTGTTCAATTTAATTTCTAATCTTAGTTTCAGCCCTTTTTAGGTCTAAAATTAGAGGTAAATGAACTGCTGTCTCACTAAACTCCAACATGCCATTTGAACAAAAGCCAGTTTCAAATGATCCTGCATACAGCCTCTTAAGGAGTGTGGTGCAAGGTGAACTTTCACCATTAGTTTTTCTTCCTTTAAGCCACTGTCTTATGGCTGATGCTTGACTGTGGGTGAAAAAGCAGGAAGGCAGCAGATCCCTCAAAATTTTGCAGAGCTAGATAAGACCATGATAACAGAAATTACAATTTGCAGAGACCTCTGTGTGATACCATGGCCCATCACTTGGAATAAATGCTGCTTTGTGGTACTCTTAGGAGAGTTAAACAGGGCAGATGGATGAAAATATAAGGCAGTTTGACGTTACTGTAAACAGAAGAAAGAAAAGCCTAAAAACATTAAAATTTCTTTCAGGCAAAATGTCTTGGCTAAATGTTTACTTCATGGTTTTTTTTTATTTATCATCTTAGAATGGAAATAAGAAATAATAAATGAAATAATAACAATAACAATAATAATAACAATAACAATAATATCATGGCATGAAGAGTGCCAGCACTCTTCCAGAATAGTGCATCTTAAGAAAATATTGACACTGCTTTGAGAGGGAATTTCAAAGTCTCAGAAGGAATAAGAGAATTTATATTGAGGCTTAATAATAAGAAAAACCTTAGAGGCCGGCCAAAATATAAAATCTTCACAAAAACTTGCCCAGAGGCATCTAAAAGAACAAAAATTCTCGCCCAACTTTTTTTCCCCTATGAATAATTCTGAGTAGAATGCACTGGGGAGAATCACAATGTCTTGATGGACAAGTTTTAAACACAAAGAGAAATGAAATGTACCAGAAGTTGATCAGTAGTTACACAGAAAATAAATTGTAGATGAAACAATTTATTCTGACATGATGAAAGGGAGGGTTGGTGCAGAACTACACATGACATTTATTTATAGTATTAATGGAAAGAAAAATACAGAGAAAATGCTGGATAGGTTCCTTTCCAGCTATCTTGTCCGCAATGATGCACTTGTGTATTAAACAGCACAATGTGTACAAAAGTTAAAATCTTATTCTATCGCATTTGATAAGACACAAACAATTTGTGGGGTGAAGTTGTTTCGTTTTTTTCCTGACTTCAGTAGAGACAGAATTTCCACCAAAGTGTCTTGAATAAAACTCTGTTCTAATTAGATGACTCTCAGCATAAGAGAAGTCTGATTTTCAAAATTGCTAAGAAACAGAAGGTTTTGATTTAGATGCTTAAAAGGTATCACTTCATTACTGAGATAATTTAAAAACAAATTGATTATTTATATGCTTTGTCTAAATGGAGGAACTTCAGAAAGTGTATTCCCTTCCTCATAATATGGTTTGTGAGAATGGTGGTGAGACTCAGTTCAGCTTAGTTAATGTGTGACAAATTCTACGCAGACAAATGGTAACTCTCAAATCTTGATTAGAAAAGTCACGGTACAAAAAAAATTTTTCAGTTAGTTTTATGACTTGTATTTTTTAACTTCACAGTTTAATAATTTTGTTTCTTGATTAATTTGTTGCCTATGGATATAAAAGAGAACCATGTGTATCAGAAACAAGTTATACGTATTTGCAGCTTGAATGAGGATAAATACACGGACACACAGATACCAGTTATATGTAAATCAGTTGTATAAAGACAGAAAATATCCTTATCTTTATCTAAGAATCCATAAAACTTACATATAATTTTTAATGTCAAATAATATAATAAACTGGCAAAGTACTAAATTGTATGTGGGCCTGGTTAGGGATCTGTGGTAACTTCTTATTGGAAAGCCTGAGCTGTAAACCTGGACAGAAACCTAGACAGAACCTACAGAAGACTGATCCCCTTATACGCATCGGTGGTGTTAGACTCCTACTTTTCTTTGTATTTCTTCTAGTTTTACATTTTCAGTGAGAAAACTGTATGTAAATGGTGTGATAGCATAGTTGAGCAGTAAAGAGGAAGACACAAATTTAGCTTCCCTTTCTGCAAGGTTTGGAATAAGGATTTGAATGTAGGTTTTCTGATGCTGCGGAGAATATATCATAAAATCATGGAATAGTTTAGGTTGGAAGGGACCTTTAAAGGTCATCTAGTCCAACCCCCCCTGCAATGAGCGGGGACATCTTCAACTAGATCAGGTTGCTCAGAGCCCCGTCCAACCTGACCTTGAACACTTCCAATGACGGGGCATCCACAACTTCTCTGGGAAACCTATTCCAGTGTTTCACCACCCTCAGCGTAAAAAAATTTCTTCCTTATATCTAGTCTGAATCTACCCTTTTTTAGTTTAAAACCATTACCCCTTGTCTTATCGCTACAGGCCCTACTAAAAAGTCTGTCCCCATCTTTCTTATAAGCCCCCTTTAAGTACTGAAAGGCTACAATAAGGACTCCCTGAAGCCTTCTCTTCTCCAGGCTAAACAACCTCAACTCTCTCAGACTTTCCCCACAGGAGGGATGCAGCCCAGGATATAATTGGCCTTCTGGGCTGTGAGTGTACATTGCTGGCTCATGTCCAGCTTTTTATCCACCAGTACCCCCAAGTCCTTCTCCGCAGAACTGCTCTCAATCCCTTCATCCTCCAGCCTGTATTGAGACTGGGGGTTGCCCTGACCCACGTGCAGGACTCTGCACTTGGCCTTGTTAAACCTCATGAGGTTCACACAGGCCCACTTCTCCAGCTTGTCCAGGTTCCTCTGGATGGCATCCCATCCCTCAGGCGTGTCAGCTGCACCACTCAGCTTGGTGTCATCTGCAAACTTGCTGAGTGTGCACTCGATCCCACTGTCTATGTCATTGATGAAGATATTAAACAGTACCGGTCCCAAGATGGATCCAGAGGGACACCACTTGTCACCAATCTCCATCTGGACATTGAGCCATTGACCACTACACTTTGGATGCAACCACCCAACCAATTCCTCATCCACTGAATTGTCCATCCATCAAATCCATATCTCTCCAATTTAGAGAGAAAGATGTTGTGTGGGACCGTGTCAAAGGCCCTACAGAAGTCCAGATAGGTGACATCCATTGCTCTTCCCTTGTCCACTGATGTAGTCATTTCATCACAGAAGGCCACTAGGATTTACATGTATACATAGGTATGTGTGTGTATAATACAGATATGTAGACAATCCTGGTAAGTGGATTGTGGAGCTAGTATTTCTTGAACCAAAGAACATCCATTATAGCTTGAGGAGGGGAAGCTGAAAATTGTCAAAACAGGTAACAAGTAGTCATATTTATTAGCTGTGATCAGATTCAAATCAATTAGATCAAAACAGTGATTTGAATTTAGACTTTTAACCTTCTTTGAGAGTAGGAAATTGGCTGTTTCAAGAACCACTCTCTCTTCCCCCCTCACTCTTTATTCTTTTTCTTTGTTTAAAACCTTGAATGAAGAAATAATTGACCTGCATAATTTAAACCTCAAGAAGCTTTATGGGACAGTACAGTAATTTCCCATGCAGTTCTGCTTTTTCCCTGTGATAAAAATAAGTGGAACTGAAGGACTTTTCTGCTTTTCAAAATAGAATATAAATTATATTAATACTTTTTTATCCAAACAGCTAAGCTTTTCAAACACAATGGAAATACTGTTTATGTAAAAAGAGTCATAATTATTCCACCTCTCAATCATAAATACTTAATTCTTTTTTTTATCTAAAGAAACTTTAGAGAGAAAAAATAATTTCCTTATGTATGCAATATGATTAAACTCCTGGTCAAGTTATAAAAGAAAATAAAAAACTTTGTACTATTCAAATTATATGTGCTTTATCACATAATTGTGATGATACATTTATAATTTAAACAAAAATACCTAAAAGTCTGACAGGCAAAAAGAGATTCAAGGTGTACCTTGAATGTTCAGAACAGAAGAGATAAGAGTGATGAATTACCAGTGATAATAAGTAAAGATTATCAAGGTAGAATTTTCTTCAAACTCTCCTTATTTTTATTGTATACATTGTATTATTGAGTTTTCTATAACATGTTGACTATATTAATTCTTTTTAGGAAATATTCCATGAATTCCAAACAGAATAAATTCTAGGCTTTCAATCAATTTCCTTACTGTCCTTGATGCATAGCAGTTAGGCATTGATTCTGTGATAGCCAATGCATAACTCGGAAAGGAATCTGAATTGGGGTATCTAATTTAAATAGAAATTAGAGTTCTTTTAAAGGGACTCAGAAAACACAAAACTCTTAGGAAAAAAAAAAACAAACCAGAACAAAACGCCACAAAGCAAAATCCTTGGAAGTGCTTTTGAATTATTGATCAAGTTGCTGCAGAATCATTCTTAAAATGAAGTGAAATTATAGATCCTTATTTGTATTGCTGGAATGAAGAAGTGTTCAGTTTCTTCCTTCCTATTTTCTTAAGTCACACTTTCTAGGGAGGATATTTTGGTGGTACCATTTATTTGTCTCATTTATGAAAAAAAACCAACAAAACCCCACACCACCAACCAACCAACCAACTTTTCTAGTAAGTATTAAGCAAAGTGAATACCAAAACTTATTCCAGGACACTGTTTAAGACTCTCTGTATGGTTTTGTTCAACATCTGTTCAATATTTCCAGTTAAAAATTCCTGTGGAATTACATAAGCGTTATTTTTTATTGAGGTTATTTGATTTTCAGTTTCTTGTTCTTATGTTACTACTGATCTCATAATTTCATCTCTAAATTTTATAGGAGATTTGTAAACATTTCTAATCCAGATAGGGTTACTCTACAATATACCTAAGTGTATCAATTGAATTTTATTGTCCTTGAAGATAGCTGCATTAATTTTTTTTAGATTTTTGTCTTTTAGTATGTCAAAATGATAATGTAAATAAGAAGTTTTTTTACATACTAAGGGCCAGGTTTTACCACTGCACCCATATGTATACCTGTGGATGTATATAATATTTGTAGATGTATTTGTAAGGATCCATTATTTGTAAGGATTAAATGTAAGGATCCAAAGTATTTGTAAGGATCTTTCTTCATCATCTTTCATTGGAGAAATTCAGAATGAAGATGTCTTGCTTGTCTTAAAGATAGACAAACTTATTTTTTAGGATAAATTCACTCTGTGAATTACTCCACTGAAATACTGGGACAATCAGTGGAATAAGATACACCTACATTTGAATTATAGAGATAAAAATTGTCCCATGGTACATGAGGAAAGGGTATGTGTGTGTATATATATGTGTTTACTTTTTAATAACTTTCTCAAGAACAAATCCTAAACCCCTTTCTTGAAAATATGTTGTCATCTTTGACATCTCTGAAATGTTTATTGCTTTTGCCAAGTCATGTGAGTGTGGTGGGGATCAGAACTGAAAAGACTATATTGCTTGGCCTGTAATGACCAACCTAGGACTGGAATAGACCACCTTGTATTTTACTCCAGGTTCTTTCTATTTGTATTTTGTTTATATGGCAAGGTTTTGGTAGCAGGGGTGCTGCATGGGTGGCTTCTGTGAGAAGACAGGGCTGCTCCCCTGCAGCCCATGGAGAAGACTGTGCTGAAGCTGGTTGTCCCCCTGCATCCCTTGGAGGTCCATGCTGTAACAGATATCCACCTTGCAGCCCATGGAGGACCTCACGCTGGAGCAGATAGATGTGCCCTGAAGGAAGTTGCAGCCCATGGAGAGCCCATGCTGGAGCAGGCTTCTGGCAGGAGCTGTGGCCTGTGGAGAGGAGCCCACACTGAAGCATGTTTTCTGGCAGGACCTGTGACCCTGTGGGAGACCCATCCTGGAGCAGTCCATTCCTGAAGGACTCTACCCTGTGGAAAGGACCCATGCTGGAGCAGTTCTTGAAGCACTGCAACCCATGGGAAGGACCCACGTTGGAGAAGTTCATTAAGGACTGTATCCCATGGGAGGGACTCCATGCAGGAGCAGGAATAGAGCATGATGAAGAAGAAACAGCAGATATGAAGTGTTATGAACTAACAACAACCCCCATCCCCATCCTCCTGCAGCAGGGAGGAGGTAGAAAAGTCGGGAGTGACATTGAGCTTGGGAAGAAGGGAGGGGTTGGGGAGTTGGTTTTATTTCTCACTATCTTACTTTATTTTTAATAGGCAATAAATTAAATTAATCTTCCCCAGGTCAAGTCTGTTTTGCCTGTGGCAGTAGTTGGTGAGGGATCTCCCTGTCTTTATCTCAACCCAAGAGATTCTTCATTGTATTTTCTCCCCCTGGCCTGCTGAGGAGGGAGAGTGAGAGAGCAACTTGGTGGGCACCTGGCAGCCAGCCAAGGTTAACCCACCACACTATGTTACAGTGAAAAGCAGAAAATACTAACAATTCTCTTTAGTCTAAAAGATAAAAGTCCTCCCAGATCTCATATCTAGATGTCTGTTAATATTCTGAAGAATGAACACTGAAAACTTTGTGTCTGTGTACAGTTTATCTTATTCTCACTTGATTCCAAAACGTTTTTAATTGTTTATGAAAACAACATGTGAATTTTAATTCAAACATCTCTCCATTACACATTCAACACCACCCTTATCTTACTCAGGTCTTTGGGATTTAAGTCACAACTTAATGACTTTTCCAAGAATGTTGTTTTCCATTCTGAATTTTATCCTCAGACTCATTTTGCACTGTTGAATAAGTCCTACTTATCCTCAGTGATTTATTGGCTTTGAGTTGCCCCAGCCAACTTATCACTTGTGCCTTGCTGACCCTGAAGTAATCCAAGGTAGTAAGTACATGGCCAATAATAAATGCCATCTGTTAATGTCTTTTCTGTTGTGTACTAAGCATTCTCCTTATACATCAGTCTTTTGAATGGACCCCACAACATATTAACTGAACCTACAATTTTCTTTTATTGGTCTCCAAACTTCTGGTTTTCATTTATTAAATTCCATATGTATTTAATATCTTATTTGCTGTTTAGAATCATTAATTTTCATAATTAATTGTAATTTAATTGTCATAATTTTTAAGCACATAATTGAGTCTTAAGCCTCCATTGATTACAACCATAATTTAGACACCTCAAGCTCAATTTAGTTAATAACACCAAAGTCTCCAGTACCACTTGGAGTGATTTAAAGTTTCTGAAACATTGCCTTGGGGTTGATAAATATGACTCATCACTGGCGCCTAGTGCCATTTCAAGTTGCAGAAGTTCCCACATAGGCTTTAGTTCCCACCACAAAGAAGTGGTTCTCTAATAGATTCAGTATCACATCTGAACCTCTGATGTGTCAGATGACATTATGCAGCCATGTATAGATGTTTGCATGCCACCCCAGATAAATTACTGTTGGTTTGGTGGTCATTATTACTTCTACTTATTGACCATATGTCTAAACAGTGTGTGTACCTATGTATAATGTATGGTGATTTTGTAGTTTATGAAGTATTACATATGTCCTGTTGCCATTTCATAGGAAAAAATGAATTGACCATATGTCTAAACAGTGTGTGTACCTATGTATAATGTATGGTGATTTTGTAGTTTATGAAGTATTACATATGTCCTGTTGCCATTTCATAGGAAAAAATGAATTGTGGAATGTATGCTTGAGAACTTTACTACATTACTGTAATAAGAGATAGCTGGATGGACTTTTTTGCTTGTAGGAACTCTAATTAAAATGAATGAAAGCAGACGTTTGCAATTACTATTTCAGAATAAGGGGATCAGTTTCAGATCTAACAACTTGGTGCTTACTTTTCCCCAGCTGAGTCTTCCTGTTGATAATAATTGGATGCTGGTTCCTTGAAGAGCAAAGGTATAAATTACCAAATGTGTTGCAAGCTGACAGAACAGAAGTCATTTTAATGTGAATGGAAACAAAGAGATTCTCTCATATAACCTGAAAAAAGGACCACAAGGAATCTCTGAACTTGTTAATATCCAGAAAAAATATGGATTAAAAAATATGAAATACAATAATTCTATTTATAAAGTTAATTCATTTCAATGTTATAAATTAGTGATTTTCCTCCCAAGAAATTTCAAAACTACTATTTTAAATAAACCAAAATTCCTAGAATTCTCAACAGTTATCATGTAGATTAGTCTTATAACAACTCTCAAGAACCATTCCCTCTCAGCTGAGATTTTGCTCTTTTGAACAGACCAGATGTCATTCATCAAGAAAAATATTCTCTCAGAGGCACAACAGTGCCTGAGAGTGCCAGCATAAATTTAATGAGAAGGCTGAAATTCAAAGAAGGGGTCTTATGTGTTAAAAAATTATGGAAAATCTTTACTAACTGTCATAGACTGATCTCTTTTTCTTTCAAGGCTCTTATTGACAGAAAAGAAGTGTGTAGATAAACACAAGAGTATTCTTCAAGATAAACACAAGAGTATTCTTCAAGCATCATTTAGTTTGCAGTCCATTTTCCCCACATTCTATAATATCAAAAAAACTCCATATTAATTTAAGCGTCACTGCTTCAATTGCTGAGAACAGTTAAAGTCAAAGACGCTTTAGACTTGAGGAGAAAGCCTTTATCTTACAATCGGAGCCCTTCCTACAACAGTATGAGATACCAAGTATCTACAATAGTTCCAGTGACAAAATTGTTTGATCTATTGGATTGACAAGGAACATTTTCTTCATTAAGCTTGTCCCGTTTTTCTGAACAGTTCTGCAAACTTATTTGTTAGTTAAAATTATTTGGTGATTTTTTAATCTTTTTTTTTCATAAACACACTAGACTCCCTGTGTTTAAATGCCTTTGAGACCTATTCAATGTATCTACAAACTTGGTCTGGATAAATACATGACATAATTTCTGTTAGCTGTTATGAAACCTAAGAAGTAAATCTCTAGGCAATAGAAATAAGACAGTGAGAAGTACTTGATGAGAAGACTTAATAGAAGAGAAGCAGTCCTAAAAATTTTCTGTATTCATCTAGATGTTCTTATTTACCATTTCATCATCCTACCTAAACATCTTTTCAGACGTCAGTATGATTCGTTTTTCCTTATGATATTTTAATAAAATAAGGGACTGTTGTTTTCTGTATTTTACAAATAGACACTTTAAGTACAAAGGCACCAAATCTTAGTGCCAAGAGGAGGCTTGGACACTAAAATGAGTATTGAGTGTATAAATTTTACCTAGACCACAATTACAAACCTGAAATCAAATGCTTAGATGTTACTGCATCTTGGAAACATTAAAAATATGTAGATAGGCTATCACTGCCAATTATATGAGAAATGTGTAAATAGAAGTCCAAATGGACCAAATTCTCCTTTGGTTACACCATGAGCCACTTTTTCTCTTCTAATCCACAGCTGGCCATTTTTTTTGCTTTGGCTCAGGCAAAAGAGCGGATGGCAAGTCTATTTTTGTTCAATGTTTCCACAGCAAAAGGGATGGAAAGAAACACCACTGCAGCTGGAAGATGGGGCTTTGAAGCTCAGGGGGATTGTTGCCCTGGCTGGATTGAGCTCTTAAAAAGCAACTTTTTCAGTGGAACAAGCTGCTTCCAAATCACTCTTAGCTTGTATTGCTCTGTGTTCTCACTACCTACACTAATATAGAATAGAATAGAATAGAATAGAATAGAATAGAGAGCAATGAGGTCACCCCTCAGCCTCCTTTTCTCAAACTAGACAAGCCCAAAGTCCTTAGCCGCTCCTCATAGGACATGCCTTCCAGAAGGTGGATCACCTTTATGAATTAAATTAGATTTATTATCTTTTATTTCATGCAGCTACACCACATCTAAAGCTGCTAACCTGCTGGGTGTCAAACTAAAGAGTTCACAAGATATGCTTTCCTTTAGATGTCTTAGCTAAGAGGACTGATTATTTTTATATATTTCTGGAGAAAATGTAGCCATATTGCCCTGTAATACAGTATTGCCATTGCTAGTAGCAGGCCACAGGTTTTGTATTGAGTTTGCAAGTCATGAGGACTGAGGTGTGTCATGCCTGCTCTGTTTGGGCTCTTTTTGACCTACCTGCAGATTAGTTCTACTTGGCTTATCTGTAACAGTGGGTTTTCTAATTGACCAGATAGCTATGGTTAACTTGTTTTACTTTTGTTAATCTTTGTATTGTAGCAACATATTTTGCAATTCTACTCAGAGAAGGACTCTGTTAATGTTAATGACTCGCCATAACATCCAGCTATCACCACCAGTATGAAACTATAAACCTTAGGACCCCTGAAGCAGAGGAAAGGTGAGCATAACATCAGGAAAAGGGGTAGAAACTAAGTGTTCTTCCTGATCAGAGTGTCTTCTCTTCCAGGGTAACGGTTGGCAAGACACTGGCTGGTTGACTAATCTTGTGACCTTCTGACTCGGCTTGTGGGAGGTGGTGAGTGACTGCCTTTGCATCACTTGCTTCTTTTCCTCTTTCATAGAATCACAGAATGGTTTGAGTTGGAAGATACTTTTAAAGATCATCAGGTGACCCACCTAGTGGATGAGGGGAAGGCTGTGGATGTGGTCTACCTGGACTTCAGTAAAATCTTTGATTTTACTGTCTCCCACAGCATTCTCCTGGAGAAGCTGGCGGCTCACGGCTTAGACAGGTGTACTCATTGCTGGGTCAAAACCTGGCTGGACAGCCGGGCCCAGAGAGGTGTGGGGAATGGAATTCAATCCAGTTGGCGGCCGGGCAAAAGCCGGGTTTCCCAGG
>NW_008823960.1:312129-316553 GCF_000699105.1 Pygoscelis adeliae | reverse complement strand
CTCTGGATGGCATCCCTTCCCTCTAGTGTATCACCTGCACCACTCAGCTTGGTGTCATCCCCAAAATTGTTGAAAGTGCACTCAATCTCACCTTCTATGTCATTGATGAATGTATTAAATAGTATTGGTCCCAGTATGGACCCCTGAGGGACACCACTAGTTACTGGTTTCCACTTGGACATTGAGTCATTGACTGCAACTCTTTGGACATGAACATCCAGTCAGTTCATCACCCATCTAACAGTCCATCTATCAAACCCAAATCTCTCTAATTTAGTGGCCAGAATGTTGTATGGGACCATGTCAAAGGCGTTACAGAAGTCCAGGTAGATGACATTCATAGCTCTTTGCTTGTCCACTGATGCAGTCACTCCATCATAGAAGGTCACAAGATAAGTCAAGCACGATTTGCCCTCGGTGAAGCCAGCTGCTATGGTTCCAAATATTCTATCACTACATTCTTAGCTTTATATGTAAGGTGTGTTTTCCCTCTGTCCACAAACCAGATTTTGAGTGTAACAAACTTGCAGTAGACATTAAGGCCCCTGCCTTAATTTGGTGACATATTATAAGTAAGATTGTGTAAACATAAGATCAAATGAGTGTGTTAAAGCAAGATATGGGAATATAATTTTTCATAATGAGGTCAATTAGAGGGGATAGCAATTGGTAGTAATGCTAGAGAAGAATCTCTTAGTAGAGATGAGAGAGTCCCATGTTGCCAGTGGGACATCAGGACAGTGCAAACATGATGTCCAGGCATAGCAGGGATAATCTGTACAGGCAAGAACAGAGGTAAGTAGTACAGGGAGCCATAATAGTAACTTAAGAAGAAAAACAAGAGCTGGTATGAGGTTGGAAGATGGAAATCTACCTTTTGGTAAGGGGGAGAGAGAAAGAAGCTGAAGAAGAGAATACTCACTGTGTATGTGTTCAGTAATGGCATTTTCATGCAGCTGCACTCTCAGCAACAGGTGAATTAGACTACAGAAAAAAAGTATCCATTCAGCCTCAACAGTTATGTGACTTTCATCACCTGAATTTAGGAAGAATCTCTGCTAATACTGCCTTTAGATAAAAAAAGCTTTTGCAGTAACTTAGAAATTATTTATTTTTTCTGTGCTGACCAGTGTTAACGTGGCCCTATACAAATTCTTTCAAAGTTCCATAAGGCAATGTCAGCCTCCAGAAACTACAGATAAGGTCACCTGACTGAACTGTGCAAAGAAGAAAATCCTGGGTTTATTTCATAAGTACCAAATGTTCAAATCAATGTCTGACATGTAATGATCCTAAAGCCAAAGCATAAGACACAGTGGATGTGTCTTGGAAGCATGTGCATTCCCCAAGTAGAAGATTACTTTTTTCCTTTTTAAAATGGACGGATATAAAGTAAAAGGAGATAAAATAGGTGAAATAACAGAAAGTGTGCTTTAAATAAAAGGCAGTATAACAGGAAAGCAAACTTCTATTTTGAATAAAATGAATGCCACTTTCTGCTGTATTTTTTTATCTTGAACCCAGCCTGTGCCCAACCATTAATAAAATTACCCAGCTGAAGGCATGTATTTTTCTGCATTCCCAAATATATACACGTGTGGTAACCATATCTAGAGAGAAAACAAAAAAAAAACCAAACCCAAACAAAACCCACCACCTGTTTCTGGAGGCAAAATTAGTTGCATGAATTTCCATGGTAAAATGAGGGAAACTATACATTAACAATTGATTTGAGGTATGAATGGACTACCAAAAACATTTGCAAATATGTGTTCCTTTTATCAGCTATGCTGTTGCATTTCTCTGTTTTCAAGAGATCAAATGCTTGAAGAGTACCCATCTTCATAAGGATAAAGACTATGATTACATTCATAAAATAGGATTTTTGAAAAAATTCTTCTCATTTTAAAGGTACTTAACTTTTCTGTAGTCAAGAAAAGAGAAAGCTCAACAAGCATACCTCTAAGGAAATTGCAAAAGTTTATGAGAAAATAAATTTTTTAGAACTTAATCCAGTTATTCAAAATGTTCCTGTGTCAATCCAGTAATAACTAAATGTGAATTAATTGATTTAAAATAAGTTTATTACATATTATTAGATTTTATCATAATTAAATAATGTATTTTTAGATTCTTGTCAACTTAGCACTCTGTTTATTATAAACACACTGAACTAATTTTCTGACCCACATGAAGTTTTGCAGTAACCTTAAAAATGGTCACAGAGATCTTCACATGGAAATGTTTACTATGCTAACTGGTTACCAAAAGTGAGATGAATTTTACTTTAAAAGCAGCAATGATTAATTAATTTTTATGTTTATAATTTTTGTGCTTTTTTTTAACTGCGCTTCAGTAGAACAATACAAAGCTATTGGCATTAAAAGACTATATAGTGAAAACTCCCCATCTATTTTGTCTTAATTTGAATCTTTTGTCCTTTTTTGTTTGAAGATGAGTCAAAGTTAAATATACAAATTTTGGATGTTAGAAGTTTAAAACCTCTTGTTTATAAATTCCTGTCTACCATAGCCTATTGATATATGCTGTACATTGCTATCCATTCTTGCATATTGACTTTATTTATACAGCCAATCAAAATTCAGGAATTGCAACTATGCATTTGAGTTAAATATTCATAGTTCACATTTAAGGCTTTGTCAATTAAATCATGTAGGCCACAGACTAAACTCAAAGGTTAAATTATGCAAAATATGTATTTGCTATTTATTATACTACCATTGTCACAAAGTATAGTCTCAAGTACAAAACCATTGACTGACTTGGGCATCAAATAAGCATAGAGAGAGGAGTTACTTAACAGTCAAGAACCTAGCTAGGTTGACAGGGTAATTCCATAAATAACTTCAGAAACATGTTTATTTTTCTTGCTTACATAGAGACTACAGATGTTTATCTCAATGGCTAGGTGATTCAGATTTGTGCCTGATGTAGACAACTTATATAGTCAGACTGACTAAAGGTGTCATATAAGTCATAAGTTAAACCAGGTCATCCAAGAGTTTCCACCCAGTTCCAGCAATTAATAGTTATCCAACTTTGCAGTGTAGGAAATGATAAATATAGCATGAGTCTATACTAGTATTTTAGTTTGGCTCAGGAGTGTACTTCTGAGGCAAATCTTACAGTCATTCCCACTAACCATGCTTTTGTACACCTTGTGGGGTGGTCTTCAGTGTTTGAACTGGATCCCTTCCTAAAGTAAAAAGTAGTGCCAGCTCCTAATGGGCGCTCAGCTCAGGAGACAATTCTGGAGCCAGTTAGAATTACCTCCCTTGAAATACATACACTGTGCATGTCATGTCCTCAGCACTAGCTGTTTCACTTTAACGATCTTAATTTGGCTGAATTATTTGCTGATACAGACATAACCACACTAGTGCAGTTTGTTATTGTTTCAAGGTTAGATAAATTACACCTGTGTAAGTTACTGTGTTTCTGATACTAAAGCAGTTGCCTAAAAATTTTAAGACAAAATTTCCCTTCTCATGATTCCCTTTATGGCTTTCCAGATAATGGGTTTGAGCAATGTGTGAGTACAGAATGACTGTGTCTGGGCTTACGCCATTGTAAATTTTCATGACTACCTCACACAAGTTGAAAGGGATATAGAAGATCCTTTTCATTGTGCTAGAGAAAGGAGCTGAGGCTCAGTGGTGTGGAGATGGAAGCATACTAGGCAAGCAAAGGCCTGGAATAACAGGAAATAAGGCAGTAAATTCTGACTGAAGCAGTCCATCTATGGTTGGAATAGTATCTGAATGTTAGACAATCTCTCCATCTTTCTTAAAGTAAGTCTGGCAATAAGGTATTTTCCACCAGCTGTTGCAACCACTTTACAGAAAGAAAATTAAGTAAATTGAGTACAAAATGAAACAAACACATGCCTAAAGATTACATGCTGGTAGTCCCACTCCTTAACTGTCTTCTCTAACTCCTGGAAAACAGTTCTTCCCCAGTTTTCCTGTGATTTAATGGAACTGTATAGATCCAAATTTCTTCCATATTGATTGACCTGGCATTAATGCATGAATTGTGTTTTCGTGTGCTTTGAGTTTTGTTTCAACTAAACATTTTTTCCTCTTCTCCAACTATTCTTCTCAGTAGGAATTTTGTACATAATGTGCCAGTACTAAGCAAAGCATCATAATAAGCTAATACTGTTATTAACCTTGAGGTATTGTAGGACAATTAAAACATTTTAAAGGTTATTATTGGACCACCTTAACTGGACCTTGAGAATAGACAAATTAAGATCTGAAAAAGAAACTGAACTCTTTACACAGCAGCCATCTAGTCAGTACCAGCTGTGTGGCTGCAAGTCTGAGGTAGCTTGTATGCAACATCAATAAAATCTCAAAATCCTTTCTGTGTTTACCCTATCACAAGGTGAATGTGAAAAC
>NW_008823960.1:299245-312097 GCF_000699105.1 Pygoscelis adeliae | reverse complement strand
ACATGTATTGGCAAACAGTCAGTTACAGTTGAATAGAACAAAGCAGCTGCTTGCAAAGCTCAGCCAAGAGCCAATAGCTGTTAGTCTTCTTTCTCCTCTGCAGCTCACTAAAGGATTGTGTCAAAGTCAGACACATATTTCAGATGCCCAAAAGAGACATTCTTGCATTACCATTCTTTTGTCTGTACATGCTTATGGAAGAACATCAGTTATTCCCCAGGCACAGACTGATTACGTGATCTGTTCATTGAAGAGTCTGGGAAGTCCTGGTGGGATCCTGCTTTGAAACTGTTATACTCTGCATGATGATAATAAACTTGTCTTGGGGCCATTGACTTTGTTCCTGCCAGTCAAAGATTGTCCTTCCTTCACCCTGAATGTCTTTCATGCCAAAAAACTCTCAGCAGAGCTGTAATACACCAAATACAGGAAAAATGCATGCCTTGCATAGGCTCCCTATCACTTCTCCGACCAAAATCCAACCACATGTGCTCATCTTAAGAACCAGTTTTAGCACTGGCCCTTAAAGATTTTGTGAAGGATGGCAAGATAGCAGAAACCATGCTTGAACCTTCAAAAAACTATGAGAAACAAAGTCTTCCTGAAATTGTAGGTCAAGTATGATGCACTACTTAAGCTGTGAGCCTACATACGGTATGTTTATTACTTTCTAGACACAGAATTTTAGGAGAATTCTCTCCTGTAAGGGATTAAAAATAAATCATATAAAATTTAGCTTAACGTTTGAAAATTACACTGATTAATAAGGATTCTCTAAAGAGTCTAGGAATTGACTTTGTATTCTTTCTTCAAAAGAAAAAGGAAACTATTCATTGGCATAGCTTCTTGACTATTAAAGAAATGGGATTGGATTTTTGAAAAGTCTCATGAAACTGCTTGTGGTATAAGCCCTTTCTCATTAACTAATGGCTCTTGATTATGCTATTTAGGATGTATCTTCTTGTAACTTTGGTGGAAAACATAGCTAGTGGATTATAACCAAGAAATCCTTGTTGTGTTTTTTACTTCAGGCAATGTTAGCTATTCAGGTGGTGGTTAGATTGGGACTGAAGTTGCCTCATCTGTACAGATGGGATTATTGCCTTCATAGAAATCCTTAAAGGACATAATTTAAAATTGCTACATGAAAACATAGAGCTTGAATCTCAAACATGAACTATACAAGTGCTACTAAAGCTCTTTTTCGTATAAAGAAGTAAAGAGATCAAATTCTATAAGACTATTTTTTGATTGTTTTCTGCAGTTAAGAAGTAAAACAAAAGAAATAAATTACCTGGAGGTTCTAGTAACAGGTTAACAAAATCACAACTATGAACTACATAACTCAGAAGAGGTCCTTCAAAATGTTCTTAGTTTTGAGTTTATTGTCATTTGTATTAAAACAAATAAAACACTTCATAATCAATCTCAACGTTTTCTGAAAAGCAGCTATCAAAAGGAAGGACCAAAATCTTGAGTCTCACCTTTCTTGCAAACCATTCAGCAACCTTTTCCTGCTTTCAGAAATTCGTCCTGACACATTGTTTCCTATCTTTTTTCAAAAGGCTTCAAGTTGTATTCAGTTGATATTTCTGAATTCCAGTAATGTATCTTATCACTCTATAGTCAGCTGTGTTCTGTTTACCAACAAATTATAACCATTGTACTGGCAGATAAGTTCAAGCTATTCTGTAGATATAAAGGCAATAGCAAGCTACTCATGCAGGACTTGATTTCACTTAAACACACACACAGAGTTTATTTCATGACTTGAACTAGAGGAAAAATGAATCAATATCCACTTCCATTTGGCCTTCTTTTTAAAGTTTGATAGTTAATAGCTTTAGATTTCAGCACTTTAGAAAGCCCATGAAGATTCAAAAAGAAGGAGAGGAGAGGAGAGGAGAGGAGAGGAGAGGAGAGGAGAGGAGAGGAGAGGAGAAAAAAAAGTCCTTCTAGGGATAAGGAAGAAAAAAAAAATAGAAAAAAAAGAGGAGAGGAGAGGAAAAAGAAGGAGAGGAGAGGAGAGGAGAGGAGAGGAGAGGAGAGGAGAAAAAAAAGTCCTTCTACGGATAAGGAAGATTGCAAAATTAGAAAAAACACACAAAACTAAAAACAACATTTCCTTAAGAATCATGACAGTATTGGTTTCATAAGAATTATTCTAATGTTTCCCAATTTCCTTATTTCATTTCTGTTATTACCCTTTCAGTAATAGCTTAAGATCCAGTGATTCATTTCAAACTCTTTTCTTTCATAGAACATTTATTCCTGAAAGGTATGTAACCCTTCAAATGGGGTGAATTTTTAAAGTTTCTAGTAAGTTAGCAAAAACCAGTGAGGATATCATTTTCTCCTTCATTTCTTTTGTCAAGGTCAGTAGTGGGCTTTGCTCAGATTCTCCTCTAACAGAAGAAAGTGACTTGAGATTCCTCATAGCCTTAAATGAGATCTCCAGGATCAGTTAATTAAAACCCACCTGTCTCCTTCTGTAGCTTCACTGAGTATTAAAGCTAGAGTAGCAGGCAGAAACAGATTCAAGGGGAATGTTCACAGCTGTTGATGAATAAGGAGCAGATTGTAACTTTTTAACTTATAATATTTTTGTTACAATTGAAGTAATAAGTTTTGTGTAACAGATTTGATGGGCTGGAAAGCAGTAATAAGGAGGATGACATAAGAAGAATAGAATGTCTCTGCTTCTGTATTTAGGTGGTAGGTATATAATTTTGCACCACTCAGTTTTGAACACTGTAAATTGCTGTCCCAAAGCATTTTGGATAGTCATTGTCCAAAGTCATAGACTATTTTATCGGTTTTGTTGAATGGTGTCATATGCTTTGCCTTTGTGATCAATCTACTCTGTCACATTGGTTTATTTCACCTATTTGTTACCAAACGCATCAATATGGGACCTAATAGCTATCCTTTCTTTCTGTGTAAACTCAAAAACCAAATAACAAACATTTCCAAACTCAGTGTCATTCACATGCATGCATGCATTGCACAAAGGGTGTAAAGAGTTTGCAGCGCTGGAGCATGTGTTTGCTGGACACTTGTGCAGGGAGCGCTGGTGCAGCCAGCAGGGGTCATTGTGAGACCGCGCTGGCTGATCAGTCGTCCTGGTGAAATGTGCCTTGATTTCAAATGGCGTTGTTTTACTGTACAAAACACACACAACTCATCCTGTTGTAAAACCCTGGAAGCGACTTTCCATTTCGGTCCAGCTTTTTTGTTTTGTTTTTGTTTCTATACTCAAACAGAAAAATGCATCACCTGAAAAGAATAGTAAAATTTCACTCGAAAAAATCCCTGCAGTGAAGTTTTCCCAATTCAGACCAGTAAGTCCATCAAAGTTGCTAAGCTTATTTCCAGTTGCCAAGTAAGTTCACCTTTCTTCACAGACCTTGACTCATGAACCATAACAGTAGCCTAAAACATTTTACTTAAACTCTCACAACTAAGCCAGCGGAATATTAAAACACGATAAGCAATGGAATCAACAAATACATTGAACACTCAAGTTACAGAAAAAAGAAAGCTATTAGCCCAAACTCATTTTCATTACATTAAAAACAAAGGAAAAAAAATAAAAAAGGCTTTTTATTACATTTTACAAAGTAGTTTTACAATGAACACCGTAAAGAGGTCCCTAATTGAGACAAGGCTGTAATCAGACTAGTAACTTCTTCAAAGAGAGATTGGGGTAGGAAATGTAATTATAAAGTCCAATAGAATGCTTCAAAGGTAATTGCTCTCTCCTCACATATACATAGAAAGGTCAAGAGTAGCTTGACTCTCAGAGCAGATTTGACTTCCCATATCCTATATTATTTAAATAAGCATAGGCTTGCCAATGTGATGCCCATCTACAAGAAGGGCCAGAAGGAGGATTTGGGGAACTACAGGCCTGTCAGCCTGACCTCGGTGCCGGGGAAGATTATGGAGCAGTTCATCTTGAGGGCGCTCACAAGGCACGTGCGGGACAACCAGGGCATCAGGCTCAGCCAGCACGGGTTCATGAAAGGCAGGTCCTGCTTGACCAACCTGATCTCCTTCTATGACCAGGTGACCCGCCTAGTGGATGAGGGAAAGGCTGTGAATGTGGTCTACCTGGACTTCAGTAAGGCCTTTGACACCGTCTCCCACAGCATTCTCCTGGAGAAGCTGGCAGCTCACGGCTTAGACAGGTGTACTCTGCGCTGGGTGAAACCCTGGCTGGACGGCCGGGCCCAGAGAGTTGTGGTGAATGGAGTTCAATCCAGTTGGCGGCCGGTCACGAGCGGTGTTCCCCAGGGCTCAGTATTGGGGCCAGTTCTGTTTAATATCTTTATCAATGATCTGGATGAGGGGATCGAGTGCACCCTCAGTAAGTTTGCAGACGACACCAAGTTGGGCGGCAGTGTTGATCTGCTCGAGGGTAGGAAGGCTCTGCAGAGGGACCTGGACAGGCTGGATCGATGGGCCCAGGCCAACTGTATGAGCTTCAACAAGGCCAAGTGCCGGGTCCTGCACTTTGGCCACAACAACCCCATGCAGCGCTACAGGCTTGGGGAAGAGTGGCTGGAAAGCTGCCTGGCGGAAAAGGACCTGGGGGGGTGGGTGGACAGCCGGCTGAACATGAGCCGACAGTGTGCCCAGGCGGCCAAGAAGGCCAACGGCATCCTGGCCTGTATCAGAAATAGTGTGGCCAGCAGGAGCAGGGAAGTGATAGTGCCCCTGTACTCAGCACTGGTGGTGCCCCTGTACTCGGCACTGGTGAGGCCGCACCTCGAATACTGTGTTCAGTTTTGGGCCCCTCACTACAAGAAGGACGTCGAGGTGCTGTAGTGTGTCCAGAGAAGGGCAACAAAGCTGGTGAGGGGTCTGGAGCACAAATCTTACGAGGATCGGCTGAGGGAACTGGGGTTGTTTAGCCTGGAGAAAAGGAGGCTGAGGGGAGACCTCATGGCTCTCTACAACTACCTGAAAGGAGGTTGTAGTGAGGTGGGTATCCGTCTCTTCTCCCAGGTAACAAGCGATAGGATGAGAGGAAATGGCCTCAAGTTGTGCCAGGGGAGGTTTAGATTGGACGTGAGGAAAAATGTCTTTACTGAAAGAGTGGTTAAACATTGGACCAGGCTTCCCAGGGAAGTGGTTGAGTCACCATCCCTGGAGGTATTTAAAAGACGTGTTTATGAGGCGCTTAGGGACATGGTTTAGTGGGCATGGTGGTGTTGGGTTGACGGTTGGACTCGATGATCTTAGAGGTCTTTTCCAACCTTAACGATTTTATGATTCTAAGCAGATCTGATGATGACACTAAGGAAAGGGCTCTAAATCTCAGTGCTAAGACCTACCAGGGAGATTTGAAAGGCAAATGCTTTTCTCTGGAAGAAATGAATCAAAGAGAGAATTAAGTTCACCCCCCATTTGAAATTTGCTGCTGTGTTTCTCCTCTGTTCTGAAATTTACTTGAAGAAAAAAGGAGAATCAGTTTTGAAAAAGAAAGCAAATGAATGTTCTTTTCTTTACAATCAACTTAAACAAAACCAATGTTTACCTAGGAGCAGAAAAAAAAAGAGAAAAAAGGAAGATCAGTTTGATCAAAAGATTATAACTGATGAAAAAAACAAATATTTAATGTTGGTGCTTTGATTTATTAAGCTTTCTGCGCCTTATAACTTGTATGCATTTCTGGAGTGAAATCCTGGAGGTACAGGATTTATGTACCACAGGTACATAACTGCCATCAGACGACATCCTTGAAGCACCCACCTACTAACTCACAACTTTTTTGTATAACAAGCCTTATGATTCACTGATTACTTTCCCATGGATTTTTCTACAGAAATCTCCATATCCTGTTCTTTAAATTTTGTACAGTGATTTTTCTTTGTTTAGACCTTTAGGGACCCATTTAGATTCTTGAAAGAAGAGGATAGAATAAGAAGAAGTAGGAGGAAAATATGAACATTTTTTTTAAAGTTATATTTCATTGAAGAAATTTATACAGCCTAAGAACATACAGGAATATTTTTTTAATGAAAAGTACCCTCTTTCCTCTTTAAAATGCTACAGATTTATGGGAACACAATTTCTGAACAGTTTTTTTGAGAGTTTTCTGCTTCTGTTTGTGTTTTCAAGACTATAAAATGTAATAAATAATTCCACCTACATTCTATGACAGTATAGCATGAGAAAATGAATTGTAGAAAAATTATTCCACTTCCATTACTGAGTATCATTTAATTGAAATTGTTACAGAAAATTATTTAATTTCCAGGAGGTTGTAACTGCTTCAGGATCATTTATCAGCTCAAAAGAAACAAACAAAAAAATAAATAAATATAAAAGTCTGTTGAAGTCTTTCAGTAAAAGGCAGTTACTGTTAAAGATTAGCAACTTCCTTTTGATAGAATTCCTAAAGAAACTTATAAAGTTTGTGTGCGTGGCAACATTATTTTTCTCGTAGTGACAATAAAGAATGACAGAAGTACTTTATAACAAACCAAAGTGCGTTAAAGTGGAAGAATATATATATATATATTGAGAGAGAGAGATATTTATAATACTACTTAATAATTTTAATTTTGACAGAGTTTCAAAATACTGCCAGACTAGATGTAAGAAGGAATTTGGATGGTTGCAGGTTGCTTCTGTTGTTGTTTCTATTTCTCCTTCTTATGGGCTGATGCCAACATGCAAGCTCTAAATTAGGAAGCTGTAATAGGAATGTATATGACATTACTTTGGTTAGCTGATCATACCAGTAAGTATGATAAGTAGGAGAGAGTAGGATTATGTCACAGCTGGAGATATAATTACTGTATAAATTACACTTTAATAGTGTCTGTGCTATGTATTAGGGAACATGTCTCAGTTTTACCAATTAACCTACTGAAAAAATGTCCCAATAATTCAGCTGTGTAGCTGAAGAGACAAAGTATTGCTCCTGTTATTTTACATTGTTCTATCTGAACACAGATTTTTCATTAATTAAGTTTTATAAATTTCCAGTGGAACAAAAGAAAAAAAATGATTCTCATATGACTATAAAGTTTTCTGACACACAAAATGAGAACATACTGCATTCCCTTGACCTTCTAGCTTTCAGAAATTCTCAGCATGAAAAGAAACATGTTTATACCCTAAAATGACATTCTCCTGGCTAACAGCTGTAGAGCCACCTTACTCAATGTTTAGATCAGATTCTGTAAGCATTAGTATCTCAAAAGGGTTGGCCTGATTTTCAAGTCAGATGAAACCAGATGTCAATCCTAGCAAAGCACTAAATGGATCACACTTTTTTTGGAATTTGGCAAGGAAATTAAACACTGCCCTTCTGTCCTTCCCTGTTTTGGTTGGTGGGTTTTTCTTCCCTGTCTTTGATGAAATCCTGTTTTTAGTTTCTGTTGAAGGCTTAATCCTGTAAGCCATTCAGTCTGTTCATGATCCAGTAAATGTCCTCAAGCAATTGTTTAACTTAATGTAAATCATTATGAGCTTAAAAATGAAATACTTGCCTACATGTTTTCTTGGTCTAATGCTTAGCACTTCAGAGGATCAACAAGATTTTGGTGCCACTAAGCAGCTCTTAGTCAGGGGAGGGACTTATCTTTAAAGAAGGCATCTAAAATAGATCACGAGTTTTGCTGCATATTTCCTCCACTGACTATAAAGCTGGCCTGAGATGACTAGCTTGTGCATCTCAAGCCTCAGTTCAGATGCCCACATACATATGTCTAATGCAATTTGGGATGCCGCAAGGTACTCTAGCTGGCCTCCAGCTGCTACTCCAGAACCACAGGGGTCTTCCATAGATCCTCAGTTATATATGTCACCTCTGAGCTATTCTTGGTCATTTCTAAAGACCTGTTTGTGGACAACTGAACTGGGCTCCAGTTTCTTGTATGAGGAAAGTTCTCTGCCTGCGTTGCACAGAAGACTTTTAAGTTAAGGAGGAAGTCAACTAACAAGTTTTAGATGCCTCAGAAAATGAGCAACCCTTGTCTACGGCTTTTTGCATTACATTTTGAATTAGGTTTAGATATCTGAGGTGGGAACATTGTGATGTAAAAGCACCATTTTTTCCCATTGTTTAGAAAAGAATGGACAGCTTCTGAAGTAAACAGCTACCTTATAGGCATATATTTTGATATTGAGACGCTTACACATGGATATCTAGTGTTATTTCAGATGACCTAGAGTATTTCAGCTGGCTTTTACCTGCCTCTCCAGACGAATAGTCTCCCATAGATCCTAGGTCATACATGCTAGTCCCTCATAGACATCTCAGATTCCCCACCAGGGAATCTCAAATGACAATGAGCACCTATATTTCAGTAACTATGTCCCCCTCCAAAAGCTAGGTGAGCAGGAGCCTACCACAGTGCCAAAAATAAAGGATGATAGCAGTCATGGGTTTTTTTAATGTGGTTGGTTTGTTTGTTTGTTTGTTTGTTTGTTTTTTCCCCCACAGTCATTTAGAGTAAATTCTGGTATATCTGGGATCAAAGGCATACCATAAATATAAATATGTATTCCAGTTAAAAACAAAAATAATAAAGAAGAATCAAAAATACCAAAGCATTACAGAACCTCACAGATCACTACAAGAAAATCTCTGCAGTAAAGTGGGAAAAATGAAAGAGCATCAACCTATCAATTTGTCTTACTTTCTGTATACATGATGGTTTCTTGAATCGGTATCAGATTATATGCTCAGAAAAGTTGTGTTGGATTTTTTAAAATATAATTATGTAGGCAAGTAGATCTTGTTATTTCCAGGAACCAGTGGGCTGGATGGATTCTCTGAAGTAGAAGGAATTGCAAGCTAGGAGCCAGATCGCTGAAGAAATAACTATGGAAAAATACCAAAGGCTGAGGAGAAAGTTCAAGTGTAATTTATGCTTTATTGCTGTTATTAGAGAATCTATTGAAGTCCCAGGGAGGATAAGTTTTAAGGATCATGTGCACACTTGAATCAGACTGTATACAACCTTCAGCAAGTTATTGTCTACTAGAATAAGAATAATGAAAAGAAACTATTGCGAGTTTAACATCTGCAGCCTTCAACTGAAGTTTGTCCAGCTCTCTCCTGCAATGTCAATAATCCTGGTTAATGATCATAGTGCATGAATCTTTAAAATCCTTGTCTTCATCAATGAAATGTTGTTCAAAGAGTTCTAGAATTGGTTTTAGAAGACTTTCACAGCTTTCTTGAAATAGGTAGAACTTGAATTAAACATAATCTAGTTTGTTAAACCATGTAACGAATATCAAAATTAAATTGTCAGCATATCCATCTCTGCATCAACTCAAAATCAATAAACTGGAATAAATAAAAAATTAAATACCTTCTATTTTTTTGGGAAAATTAATAAAACTTTTTTGTCCTTCTAAACCCAGTGTTTTGTTTAGAGAGTGGATGTACAGAATAGTAATTATCACTATTGTTATTCAAAGTTTTTTTAGGAAACAGAGATCACCTTTAAAGCATGCTAGGGATGGATGGAATGCTGTAACTTTTTTATCACATATTTGAAGCTGTTGTCTGGAATTATAAAATCCAGTCATAGATTGACACCAAAAGTAGACTGTAACTTTAGTAGTCAGTGATAAAATCTGATCAGTGTAATATAGAGTTCTACTCATACACACAGATAAGAGTGTTATGCTTTCTACTTTTCTTTCCTTTTTTTCAGTAGCATATTGAATGTCCTGTCAAAAAAGACAAGTCTTTACTCATAAAATGTCAACATTTCTATCTTTTATTTTCTGAAAACATTAGATTCATTACAGGGATGTGCAGTGCTATACCAGACCAAGTAATGCTTTCTAAACTCTGTTAATACTTTTTTATATCTTGAAT
The DNA here is from genome assembly GCF_000699105.1 of Pygoscelis adeliae. Classification (NCBI taxonomy): domain Eukaryota; kingdom Metazoa; phylum Chordata; class Aves; order Sphenisciformes; family Spheniscidae; genus Pygoscelis; species Pygoscelis adeliae. Next base: position 302,244 of record NW_008823960.1, on the reverse strand, counting down.
TTATCCAGGAAGCAGTATCTTGAAGAGCTGAAAGGCTGATGAAATAGATACAGTTATAATATTGTCACTGCTATTAGTATTGGTCTTATTTTTTAAAACTTCTGCTTAGAAATACTAAATACTTTCAAAAACATAGTGTGGTATTTCCAAATCTCAGTGTGAGATTTTTTTTGTTTCTTTTATTTTGTTTTGCTTTTGGTTTTGCTTTTGTTTTGAATTTTTTTTTTTTCCCCCCAATGCTTGAAAATTGAAGTAAGAAAAATTGCTGATTTGTGGGGAAAAAACAACCAACCTTGCTTTGGGAAAGGTTATTTACAACAAAGTTTCAAACTTTCTGAAAGGTTTAATTTATTCCTTGAAGAAATATTCCCTTTGTTAAAGGTCTACATTACAGAAGGAAATTCATTTGTGTAATTACTGTGCAGTAATTCCATGATACATAGATAAATAGGCAGAAACAGATAAAATATATAGACATATATTCGCAGACCCATGCATGCAAAATACATTTATACATATATCTATACAGATAGATGATGTTCACATATAAAGATATTTATACAAAACCACACAGCATCTGTTATGCTAGTTTATGCCATTTGTGGACTTCAAAGATGTAAACAAGACAACAAAAAACCTTTAGTGAAATTAATGAGATTAATGAAATGAACGTTATTAATTAAGAAATGTCATGAAGAATCAGACTTTAAATAAAACAGCTCCACTGTTTATGTAGGGCCTGTGAAGATCAATTTGGCTCAATACCAGACCATCTTGTTTCAATACACTGACTGATCTGGGTCTTTTCTGCTCTCAGAGAATTGTTTCTTACAGAAAAGATGAACATTTTCTTTATGATCAGCTGAGGTTTGTAGGATGATCTTTTTCCCTCCATCCCCTTGTTGGGGGGATTCAACATCAAGCATCAAGCAGAAGTAACAAAGTCAGCGTCGTGGTTTAACCTAAGTCAGCAACTAAGCACCACGCAGCCGCTCGCTCACTGCCCCCGCCCCCCCCCAATGGGATGGGGGAGAGAATTGGAAGAGCACAAGTGAGAAAAAAATCATGGGTTGAGATAAAAACAGTTTAATAATTGAAATAAAATAATAATAATGTAATACTACTACTAATAATAATAATAATACACAAAGCAAATGATGCACAAGTACAATTGCTCACCTCCCGCCAACTGATGCCCAGCCAGTCCCCGAGCAGCGGCCCCCCTGGCCAGCTTCCCCCAGTTTATGTACTGAGCATGACATCACATGGTATGGAATGTTTCTTTGGCCAGTTTGGCTGTGCCCCCTCCCAGCTTCTTGTGCACCTCCAGCCTTCTCAGTTGGTAGAGCATGGAAAACTAGAAAGTCCTTGACTAGTGTAAGCATTACCTGGCAACAACTAAAACATCGGTGCATTATCAACTTTGTTCTCATCCTAAATCCAAAACACAGCACTGTACCAGCTACTAGGAAGGAAATTAACTCTATCCCTGCCGAAACCAGGACAGTCAGTTTGATGAACTGCTAAAATATTTCGTGGCTACGTTTTTTGCTGTCATTCTTCCTCACTATGCATGGTTTTACTCACAATCACCATTAACACAAGTGTACTGTATAATCACTTGATTCTTGCTTGTGACGAGTAGAAGTGTGAGAAAGAATTACAAATGTTCCTGAAACAGCTACTTGTCATTAATGTAAGAGTTTAGGCTTAAGGAATTGATAAAACTGTCATTTATAACTACATTTGAACACTGTGAGTATGTGTGAGGACTCAACTGCCACTGAAAGAAAAACAAATACTGATTCTATTGATTAAGTCAAAGTAACGGACATGATTATACTAGCATATTTTAATCTGCATCCATTCACTCTCCAAAATAAACACAAAATACTATATAATAACACCTTTTTTTCTTATAAAAGATAACTATTAAAATACTATTACATTTTTCAACCTTTTTCTTCCCTTTCATGGTGGTTATCATATGCTTATGAGGATATTTTATTCTTTGCATGAAAAGCAGTAATATGATAATGTACTTCTTGTTGCTTAGAAAAAATATGGGGTTTTTATATAATAATTAGTTTTCACATAATTGGAAATGGAACAGTAGAAGAGTCAGCAAATTTTGGCCTAGCTTTCTGCATGTCTAACATCTTTATATTGACTTGAGCAAGCTTTGAGTCAGTCTCCTGAAACTTTATTACAGGATTTTGCTTTATTCAGTTGCTCATGTATTCATTTATTTATTTTAAATTAGCATTTCTTAGCTCCTTGGCATATTTACACTATTTCCTAGGTGACTAGGAAGTTCCCATAACTTTGAAACATTTTCAGAAATGTTCAGAATCTTATGTTTAGATCACAGAAATAGATACTTTAAAAACAAATGAGTGGCTAAGTTAGATGGAAGATTTCAGCGCAAACCTTTTAAAATATTTTCAATTGTTGTTTTTTGTTTTTTATTTTCTCATAGAAAAGTGAGCAAAACATTGATCTTTTGGTTCAAAAGTAACCAATCATGGATATAGGTCACTTCATAGTGGATTGGGCAAACTTTAATAATCATAAATCAACTTCAGAAGACAACTATATGCCATTTCCTTCGAAATAACACAGGCAGAATTTGTCTAGCTCAGAAAAGGAAAGGTCAGATCAGAAGTTTTCAGTCTTGTCTATGCAGAAGCTTAAACCACTTGGCTAGCTTTTGTCTTATAGGAAGGTGTCGTGGTTTAACCTCAGTTGGCAACTAAGCACCACGCAGCCGCTTGCTCACTCCCCCCCACCCGGTGGGATGGGGGAGAGAATTGGAAAAGCATAAGTGAGAAAAAAATCATGGGCTGAGATAAAAACAGTTTAATAATTGAAATAAAATAATAATAATGTAATACTACTACTAATAATAATAATAATACACAAAGCAAATGATGCACAGTACAATTGCTCACCACCTGCCAACTGATGCCCAGCCAGTCCCCGAGCAGCAGCCCCCCCGG
>NW_008823960.1:281428-293394 GCF_000699105.1 Pygoscelis adeliae | reverse complement strand
TGGGTTGAGATAAAAACAGTTTAATAATTGAAATAAAATGATAATGATAATAATATGATAATAGTAATAATACACAAAGCAAGTGATGCACAGTACAATTGCTCACTACCCACCGACCGATGCCCAGCCAGTCCCCGAGCAGCGGCCCCCCCCGGCCAGCTTCCCCCAGTTTATGTACTGAGCATGACGTCACATGGTATGGAATGTCCCTTTGGCCAGTTTGGCTGTGCCCCCTCCCAGCTTCCTGTGCACCTCCAGCCTTCTCAGTCGGTAGAGCATGGAAAACTAGAAAGTCCTTGGCCAGTGTAAGCACTACCTAGCAACAACTAAAACATCGGTGCCTAATCAATTTTGTTCCCATCCTAAATCCAAAACACAGCACTGTACCAGCTACTAGGAAGGAAATTAACTTTATCCCTGCCGAAACCAGGACTGAAGGACAGAAAAATAGGTTAATATTTCCAAAATCACATAAATTATTTGAATTACTAAATTCCTACATCATGTAGATGATTTTGATTTGTTTTTCCTTGAAGTAATGGTCACCAGCTTCAGAGTCATTTATATCTATTTGAACATCACTAATGTTTATAGAGCTCTTAGTGTTCACTACCAGCCAGGAAATGTGAGCTCTAGTACTTGAGTACACTGAGAACATTGTATCCCATTCTTGCCCATCCTGGCAGTAAAAATGGCTTTAGGTAGTAAATTATGTATTTGTATTTTGTAAGATAACAGGTGGTCCTAATGTGAATGAGAAACAGGATCTTGGTTACTTTGTTGTTTGTTGCACTGCAGAACACTTAAATGATTACATCAGATTTGTTCGTTTTCCTTTCCCCAAAGGGTTTCCTGCAACACAACTGTAACTTTGTCCTTGCCAAGAAAAGTCAAATGGAATATTAAAAAGGTAGCAGAGCATATACTTGAACAACTGCAAATGAGAGAGACAAAATGAAAGCTCACCTTGCAAGTGATATAGATTTAGCAGCCTTCCTAGGCTTAAAGAAGGTTATGAGGTAGGTAAAAGTCAACACACACTCCCCCTCCCCCTCCCACACCCCAAAGGAAAGAAATCCACCCCAACAACCCATCATGGTTAGTGCACTCAGAGATAAGAAACTTGGAAAGATAGTAATCTTTTTCAACATCCATCTGCAAAGTCTTTTGAAGTAAAGATATTTTGCAATTCTTTATGTATCCCTCTGCTAAAACTTACGGAGGATGAATTCTGTTCCAGCATAAAAGGTATTTCCATACATAGGTAAACAGGGATATAATTAAAGAAATTCAGCATGTTATTTTTTTTGCCTAAAATAGATTTCCAAAACTAATCCATATTTCTATCACTTTCTTCTGAAATTATGGAAGGGTTTGAGGACAATAGTAAGATCAATTTGAACTGTGCTCCTGCATACTTTAAATCCTGGTCCCAAGTGCAATAATTACACAGTTTTCAAATAACTTTGCATTGGTATGTGAAATGAGACATTGTTAAAGTCAGATAATTTTCTTTAACTTTATCTAAATTGATACTATGCAACATTTTCCTGAGATTTTCCCTTTCCAGACTATTGTGCTGCAATCAAAAAAAAGATCTTTCTTCCCAAAAGATATAACTATCACCTTCCACATGCCTGATCCAGCACTTGCCCTGTTCATTCATCTGCTTTGTTCACTATTAATTTCTGATGTTTTTTATTTCTAAGGATAATAAACGGGAGTAGAAACAAGAGTCCAGATCTACAAAATTATTTGAGTACTTAGTGGAAGCTAACTGCCCAAACAAAAGATAGTATTGTGGTGCAATCATAACATTTTAAGGATATCAGTGACACCTTTACAGATATTTAATTAGTTTCATAAAATCTTGGGCACACAAACAGTTTGTAGGAACTCTTTGCATTTGAATACATTTATCCAGGAGTTAAAAACTATACACACATATATAGAATCAACTCAAGACAGGAAAAAATACTGGGTTTTATATTAGACTGAAGTATTTCAAACTCATTCAATTGTCTCAGGAGAGCTCAGCTGTTATGAAGATCAAAAAGGTCATGGAGTTAGTTCTGGCTGTTAGTGGCATGTGGGTTGCAAACACTGTATCTATAGTGATAGACCACCTACAGTCTGAGGTATATCGATAGAAAAATAAGGCTACAAGGTGGGCAAAGATAATACCATTTCCAAATACAACAGCTTTGCCCAAAGTCACTTCATATTTTGTAAATTGTGTTATAAAGTCAAGAATGCTCTATTCCACCAATGCACAATTCAATAACAGCTTGGAATTGGAAACTGGAAATTATAACTGGCACAGAAACCAAGCATCATTCCATCACGTATTTACAGTGAATATGAGATTTATTGCATATAACTGGAAAAGTGAATGTGATTAAATACATAGACTATGTACTTCATTCAAATACACATAATAAATTTAATTTATACATATATATAGGATAGTTTATCTATCATTGATACGTATGCAGATTTAAAAAGTGACAAATAATTTTGAATTCACTACAATTTTCTGTTCAAGTGAGTGCATGTAAACACAGTTTCGTAGCTAATTTCTGTTACTGGGAATTTTATAAATGCCTTTAAAAACTCTTTTAAAACAATATATTACCTTTGGGAAATGTTTAAGGCTTAATAACACAGTATTCAGCAAAATGCACGTTGTTATTTTAGGTCTTCTAATCCCCCACTTGTTGTTATAGTCTCACATTTCTTTGCATAGCATGTGTGCTTTAGTCATTAAAACAGAGAAATATTGAAAAGATCAGTTTAACCTAGCATATTATTGACTTTACTCATGTAAATTGAGCATGATATTGTTCTGTCATAGTAGAAATTTTGTGCAGTAATAGAAACAGAAAATACCAGAACACAGGATTCATTTTTAAATCCGAGGAGAATTCTGACTGTGTTGCTCAGATTCCACTTCTGTAAACAGATACAGTCCCCCTCATTGATAGTGATGACAATATATGAATGTGATACCAGATCTTAGCCTTGAAAGAATCTTCTTCTTAGACACAATCGGAAGAAATAAATTTGATCATCTTCCTCTGAGTCTTACTCCATCTAATCATAATTTCTATTCAAACTGTTATTCTGATTTTAATTATTTGGTTTTAACTTTCAGGTAACAAATCTGTAAATCTTTTAATGAGAATAAGGAATATTGAAAGTCTCACAACTGAAGCATTTAATGATTAGGCTGATGTAAAAAACCATAATCTAGATTAATAAGCAAAATGGGCTAATTTCCTTTTGTCTTTCACCATGAGAACATTATACAAGCAAACTTCTTGTTTTCTAAGTGCCTTCCTAGTTTTATCTTTAAAGCACAGCATTTCAGTGATTGGCTTTTTTCAGTGCCATGCGTACATATAATGCATCATCCCCATTTGTCTCAATGTCAGCTGACATACTAAAAAATTAACTCATTCGCCTTTCTTCCTTTCTAGTAGTAACACCTTCCTTATTATCTCAGCTAATCTTTTACTTGGTATTCATCGGTGGACTTGTAGTAGTAGGCTGATCTTGAACCTTCAGAAACATTCTGTGGGCAGTTGCATTGAGCTGAAAAGCCACACACATTTTAACAGAAACTGTGCAGTTTTCAGTGTGTGATTAGGCTTTTCAATCCCATTGTAATTCTGACAATGAGTCCTTCTTGGAACAGACTTTCCTGTTATACAAATATTATTTAACTTTGTGGAAGCATAAAATTAATTTATACAATTATTATGGTAATTTATTAATATAACCATCATATGACATATTGCAAAATGTTAGAATATTGGGTGGTTATGGACATAATGTTTTTCACAAAAAATAAAGTCTGATTAACTGCACCATCTAACAGTAAAAACAGAAAGCAAACGAACAAAACCTCTTACATAAATTCATTATTATTTTAAAATCCAGTCCTGCAATACTTTGTACATGGTAATACTTACACTCATGTTATTCACACCGGCAGACAAAGACTATGAATAACAGCATTAAAACCACAAATAAGTCTGAAAAACTTACGGTGTGTATACCATATATGCACTGGCAAAATAAATATACATATTATTTCAGTAACAATAATATGAGCCTGTCTGTTTAGTATGATGAAATTAAAAAGACTCAATCCTATTGAAATAATATGGCATTTCTGTGACATTCAAATCCAGCAAATTCATAGATGCAAGATGTGTGGTGGACCAGTCTGCCTTGTAGAAAGGTCAGCCTAACACAAAAGACCAAAGCAAAATATGCAAGCCATGAACCAGGAAGCTGCCAAACTAATAGATAGGCAGTATCTGACAAAATCTGCCTAGACGTTTAAGGCTAGGCATAACTCTCCCCTGAAGTGATGGTAACTTAAGCTGAACAGTTATTGAAAAATGAAGAAATATATATGTTTTATGTACAGCAATGCCTTAATTTAGACTTGCTCTTTTGCATAAATTCTCTGGAATGTATGCACTCAGACTGGAAAATTTACCAAACCACAACTGACAATAATGTTATTTAGCAATAGAGGGAAAAACATGCTTATCTTTGGATAAGCTATTGGTGAGGATCTGAACAATATCCTACACCTTTCTATGTTTACGTTTGGCTGCTTTTGCTATGTGAGCATATCTTAGCAACAGTTTATACTCAGCAGAATTTATAATTACTAAAAACTGAGGAAGGCAATGAAGCATGCATTTTAATTGTGGAGAAATGTAACCCTTGAGAAAAATCATACATGAGAAAATGTAAGACTAATAGATTCATTTTAGAATGTGTATTTGCATGTTTTGGTCACACCCAGGAGACAATGAACTTGCAAAACAGAGAAATGAAAATTTTCATAAAGGCAAATTCAGAACAATTGGAGAATAGTAAGAATCTGTAAATATGTCCGAAAATACAGGATAAGGGACTCTGAAAGTGAAATACAGCTTATATAAATTAGAGAATGAGAAGGAGGCAGGCTACAGGAATGAGTTCTAATTCTGCCTGTTTGACATTAATTTTTTCATTAATTCGTTCATTCATTCATCTGTTTCATCTGCTTTTCATCTCATTTTCAATATTTAAAAGTGAAGTCTAATAGTTTATTTCTTTATTTCACAGTGCTGTGATGATTAATAAATTATCACCTTTAGAGCTCTATGGCATTTACAGCTTAGAAATATTGCACGTTATGCTGACTGCTGGTTGTGGCATTTACAGAGATATCATAAGAGATTTTTGGAACTTCTGCTAAATATTTATATTGTGCATATATTTAGAACAGATTTAGAACTTCTGTGCAAGAAACCTAACCATAAGGACTTCTTAGCTTTGCAGATCAAAGACAAGAGATAGACTAGAGTGCAAAAGTAAATAACTAATTTAATACACATCTCTTTCTGCAATGGGAAATTCAAGTAAAATTTGGATTCTTGGGTTCATGTACAGAAGATCATGGATGTAATGTTGCTCACTTAATGTATAGCTGCCTCTGAGAAGAAGGCATCTGCTTTAAGGATATCTGCTTTTAATTTAGAGTGCAGAACTTAATTTACAGGGGACTTGAGCAAACACCCATCCAGATGAACACACTATCCAATCAAATTTTGAAAATTGAAACCATTGCCTGTTTACTCAGCCTGTTAGGCATGATAATGTGACTTAAATATTGAAAAAAAAATAAAAGTTCAGTTGCAGACAGCAGTAGAAATAGAAACCCTGATGATAGTGACCTGTCAGAGGGAAACACTACTTTTACTTTTCCCACTGTACTATATTTAAAAAAAATTAGGAAAAAAATTATGAGGCAATTCTAAAGATAGAAGCAGACTGCTTCCACTGAAATCAGGTAGTTAAGGTGAACAAGCCACATAACATACAATATTTTATTTCTGAAGAATAACTATAAATATTCAGTGTCCTCTCCTTTAATAATGCAATTACCAGGTCAGCAGATTGTTTTCCTCCTCATGCAGTAACATCTAGCTGATAGTTTAGGAATAGCAAACCTTTCTGGGCAACCAGGCCTAACTGGGAATACAGCTAATCTTGTGGTGTGTGACCCAGGTAGCCACTGCTCTCCTTCATCCCGCAATCCACGCTTCGTGCCACTCAGTGAGCCTGCTTGCTGCGCCTGCAGGCCATTCCTCACTTTGCTAGCTACTCTTACCAAAACACTGCTACTTAGCCAAAAGTTTCTGCTAACCTAGGTCTTCACTAATGTGTTAGCGCTAGCACACATCCATCACAGAGGAGACCTGGAGCAGTTTCTCAGCTCATGTCAAACTTCCAAACGTCTTCTTTCATCTCACAGCTTATGAGCAACACGGTCTTTGTCTTCCTCCTCATCCTTCCTCTTTCTTCTAAATAGTAATTTTTGCTCTTTCCAGGACTGGAACCTATTGCCTTAAATAAGGTTAATCACACACTCATGTTTAGGCACTGTTTATTAGTTCAGATTTTTATACTTTATTGCAGGTAGGACTTTTTTTTCCATTTCATATTTGGCATCTTTTTCAAACACACAAAATAAAAACATATATACAAAATGTGCTTATTCATCCATTTAATGTAACTACCCTTCTCTCCACCAGATGCTTGCAGAAGGCTCCTACTCTGATTTCTTCTGGAATCACCTCTGCATTTTTGTAGTGCAGGGGAATGGGTAGAGACATAAAGAGGTGCTGTTTTTTCTTAATGCCAATCTCACAACTGAAAGAAAATAGCAATGGATATGGACCTAATCCAGCCACTTCCATGAAAAAATTGAGAGGAAGAATATGGTTGTACCTTTGCCATATGACAGGAGCTTTCACTCTCTCTAGAACAGCTAAGAGGAGGTTAAGCTATAGCATGTTCTATCTGCATTACAATTAACCTCTCTGTTGTAAAAGCAGAGCTTTGAAAGACTGTTCTGATTCCTCTGCCAATAAAATCTGTAAAACTGGTAAGTAGGGTTACCACCAGAGCTATGTTATTGGCATAATTTTGTTATTAGACAACTCTATAAAAAAACACCTAAGAAAAAAGAAATAAAAATGTCCATTCCTTCAGTATCAGAATTCAGTCAGAGAAGGAACAGAAAGGCTGGTAGACTCTAACCTCTGACTCTTCCACAGAAAAAAAGGAATATTTTGAGCAGGTTAACAAGCAGACTTTTTGGTGCTCTTTGCAGCTAAAAGCAGATTTACCTCCTGGTTTGCTGAATGCAATATAACAGTGTTCTATTTGCACTTCAGGAGTAACTCCAAAAGCCCCAGAGGAAAAAGACAAAGAAGTTTTCTAGCAGTTTTCAAAAGCCACAGCAAGAATTGAGCTATATGTGAGGCTTGGGATATTGTTAAAAGGGGTGAAAAGGGAAAATGGAGAAGAGGTCAGTAATTGGAGAGCAGAAGGTTAGAAGCTGCCTGCTCATTTGGGGGATTTGTACTGAGAAAGAGACCAGGCTTGTTTAGCTGGTTGACTGATTTCATCTGGGAGATGTGATTTTCTGTGTGTACTGGGTAGAAGGAAAGGGAAAATCAGGAATAATTATTTTTGGCAGAGTTAGGTAATTCCCAGTCCCAGCCATCTTCATTTGGTCACCAGCTGTTACTGCTGAAAAGTATTTTGTGTTACACAGTATTAATTCTCCATTTGTGTTCCTCTTCCTGATTGCTATTGCTTTCTCTGTTGCTTTTACTCTAAATTTCCTGTCTTTTAGAAATCCTGCTTTGCAAACTACTGTTGCAGGTGTAGAATATTTACAACCCTTAATTTATTGATATTTTTACTCGCAGCTATAACTCCTTCTGAGTGTATTTTTGGTCTGCAAATGCATTGGTCTTTTTCAGTTCATATAATTAATGTGCTGGATATTGGACATATTGCCTGAAGTTCACCCTGCTGCTGAAAGCTGGTCTAAGAGACCTATACAGGGAAAATAAAAAATGAACTTAAGCTGAAAAGTTTATGGTGTCTTTAATAACGTGGTCACACATTATCTAGAATACTTGCAAGCAAACAGAACCATAAAATATTCCAAATCTCCTTCAAAACAAATTTGCACCCTACAAACCTTTTATGTCCCAAAGGATCTGATAGCTCAGTGACTAAGGTAGTCATGCAGTAAAAGAGAAACTGAGTCTCAGAGTCCACCAGGCCAGGGCTAAACCACTCTCTTTACTCCAGTTTAAGCACATATTCAAGTTTGGCCCTCAATTATCCATACTGCCCATGTATTGGTTTGCTCTCTGACTGATCTTGGCACACACAGACTGTTTCTCCACCTGGGAAAATTGGTTTGGAGGTGAGCAGTACAGAGCAACAGAGTCAGGCTTGCCAAAAGTTCACTCAGCTGTGTTTCTCCAAGGATTTCTCAGTAAAAGTCCCCCCATGTACTCAAATTCAGTATTCTAGCAAGTTTATTAGTGGAAGGATGCTTTGCTTCTCTGTATCAAAATGCCTGACACCAGACTGATACCTAATGGCCAGAGGGGGCACTCTGGTATCAGAAAAGCACACAATTTAGCTCTGAGGAGGGGAAAAAACCAAACATACAGCAATGCAGAACATCTTCCCGAACACCTTTCAGAGTATTACAGAACAGTTAACTGATTCAAGTTTAAAATAAAGGTATAGCTGAGTTGATCTGATTTTTGACATTACTAGTAAAGGATTCCCATCTTTGTTGACCTGTTAGGGCAGGGTATCTGGCACTTGTCTGTTCTTGCTTTGGCCTACGCTGCTTTCAGTTTGTAACTGTCCCCTAGAGATCAAGTGACCGTTGCCAATCTGTTGTAGCTGAAGCCCTGAGAATATCATACCGAGTAAAGGTTTGACACCCTTGGCTGCCCTCAAACAATGCCCCTAGAAAACAATAGCCCTTTTTTTCAACTGAGGCTGGCAAATTGTACAATTTTCAAACTTTAACTGGGAGCCAACAAGAAGGAAACAGTCTGATACAAAACATACCAAAAGACCCCTAGGTGGATTTAAGACTGAGGAGGAAAAAATCCTACCATGAAAATTGTACCAATCTTAGTGAGGACCTTGGGATACTGCCAGTTCATCATAATCCTTCATTCTCTCCCCTGGTTCTTCCTGAGGAAACTGTCAACTCCAAGGCAAAGCAAGGCAAGGCAAGGATTATTTTCCAAAAGATGGTCAGCAACATACTTTTGCAGCTGATGATGTTTAAAGTGAGTGAGTGAATGTATCAGGTACTGCTTCTTTAATTCTAGTTCATTATTGTTCCTTAGCTCTGAACTGGCAGAGCACATCAGACACGTACCTTCCGTATCTTGTGAAGGATGCCTAAGGCAGATCTTCCTGTCATCCAAGAATGTAAGCTACAGAAGAATCCAACAGTGGTACACCATCTTAATTCAGTTCCTCCTTAAGGAGGAGGTGTAATATTCTCCTTTAATATTACCTCCTGCTCCATTAATTCCTTCACAAGGAAAATGGAATAACATCAGGAATCAGAGTGAAAGGTTTGGCTTTGAGCATCTGACGGAGAAGAGTCCTTGGAAAATAGACTGTCTCTGTTTCACAATGGGGTGGACAAGTAGGACCTACTTAGCCACTCTAAAACATTATTCTATGGATGGAGTGAAACAAAAAGATCCCTGTGTAGCGTTTCATGTAAGTACCTTTAGTTGGGAGGTTTTCATGTTAGTAACTTTAGCAGAAGGTAACTGCCTCCCTCCACCCCCCTTCAAAAACACACTTACCTATTTCTGTTGTCCACACAGAATATTTTGTCACTTGTATTGGGACACCTGCGTCTCTCAATACCTGCAATTTAGGTGCATGCTAAGTGCTTATGCTGTCATTCTGAATTACCTCTTTGTGTTCCTCCAGATCCTGGAAAAATTATCTGAATTCTGTACTTCAAATACTGCATAGTAAGAGACATACGCTAAAATTTAAAAGGCAGTTAATTACAACATAATTGGGGATTTCTGAGGTATAAATGTAGGTAGAAATTGTAAAAAAATTATATACTAGTGATTTTTTTGAAACATAGTGCCTTATAAACCAAAGCCAACAGGAATAGTCAGTCAGATTACATATTGCTAACAGCTGTCTGACATCTAGCTTTCTGGTTATTCACAAGATGTTTATAAAAGAAACTTGTATTTCACATATCCTTTTATTATGTTAACTTTACACTCAGTTTGGGTGGGCAGCCTTTGTCCCAAATAAATAGGTTATGTGATGAAAGCTCATCTACACACCCATGAAGGAGTAGAGAAGAAACAGTAGGAGGGGGAGCCCAAATAATACTCTGTTGGGCTACTCCCAGTCCGATCGAAGGCACTATCAGCCTAGTAAAGGCCCATCTGCACAAGACCAGAGAAGCACAGGGGCACAAAGGCAGGCGAGAACAAAAATTAAGGACTCAGAGGAAGGGACATGCAGTCCAGGCCCCTTCCAGGGCTGTCCCAGGAGATCCTCAGATCCATGGTCCAGCTGTGACACCCATCAAAATGAGTAAACACTAGAGCACCTTTTGGGCTGAAGGGGTGTTGCTACCTAGGAGTATGGGACACATTGTGGGATTGCACAAGGCTTGTTTTGAGGGAGGAATCAAAGGAAGGGAAGGAGACATATCTAGGTGATTTGGGGAGGAACAAGCATGGGGAAATGGAGGGATAAGGGTATGAAAAGGGCCAGTTGCCTGTAAACAGTTGGCTGGTGGGTACACTTGTCTGGATATGCCCTACGCCTGATCCGCGCAGGCCGTCCTATCTTCTTATTAAACTCCATTTCTGTTTTCCTGGGTGAGGGACTCTGTTTGGTATGCATGTGTGTATATAGGGGTTTAAGTGCCAGCAACTGGAGTCAGACCAGGGGTCAGAGCCATGTATCAGTCGTGTTAGCAACTGGAGCTAAAGCGGATGTGCAAGTGAGGATGTAAGTGCTAGCGAAGGGCAAGCCATACTCACCAGCAAGTAGGTAAAGTGACCTGGGAGCCAGGGCTGGGGGGTGGATCTCAGAGGGTGAGGCCATGGGAGGAACCAGTTATCGGAGGGACCAGGGAGTCCTGGCCAGCTACTGGAGAGATTATGGAGTCTGGGAGCCTCAACGGAGAAGACCTCCTGCTGTGTGCATGAGAGTCAAAGCAACCAGCCTGTGTGATGTGAGCAACAAGGCCATTGCTGGTTTAAGGAAACCATCTAAGTTTGAAAACAATAAATAGTGAAAACAGCAACCCCTTTGAGAGGAATAGCTGTATACAAAGGCCTGACACTGGGGAGAAGTCAAACCTGCAGTGGAACCATTGCCTGTGGGTTCAGGGCATCAAGCAGGACCCGGGCACACCGCAGGGTTGGAAGTGGTATCCTGTCTGTGGTGGGGGAATGAGCCAGACAGAACCTTGGCAGAGAACTCCATTGGTGTGAGAGTAGCATGTACAGAATGTGCAAGTATGCCCTAAAATAGAAGCTTAAGAATAGAAATTGCTTGCCCCTTCTTACACCCGTCATGATTGAGAGATGCATTTTAAATGTTATGTCATGGGTTCTGTCCTTGTGGTTACCTGACCCTAAATTCCTCTGTGACACAGAGGAAACTAGATCAGCATATGAACAAAGAAATGTTTCTCTGCACAAAGGTTGTTAGTAAGGCTGGCTATGCTGCTAAAAAATATCTTTAAGCAACTTCTGTCAACAAATTCCTAACATTTTTTCACATATATCACAGGAAGTTGGCATTTCACTTTGTATCTCTCTGTGACAAGACCAATGCAGAGTAAGTATACTCTTTCCTGTCTTTAATATTTGAATCTGAGTGGCACACATAAAGATAGCAGTTTGATTGCTTTTTGGTTATTTTTCTACTGTCAGACACTGGAGGACTGAGATGCTTATCTGCTTTTACAATCAAAGTCTCTGGACATGTTGTACAAATCAGCTCCTAAAGTACAGTGTACAGCTATAACTTTGAGTATGACACCGGGGGGGGGGGTGGGG
>NW_008823960.1:279142-281399 GCF_000699105.1 Pygoscelis adeliae | reverse complement strand
GGGGGGAGAAAAAAGGTTTAAGTTAAAGCCTCATTGTTGTAGTTGTTTATGCAGAATGATTTTAATTGCATTGCAACCAGCTATTATTTGCCAAGCATTAACTTCCAGCTAAGAAGTAGTAACCTCCAGCTGAAAACTAATTAAAAAAAAAAAATCCTCTTATGCAATGGAAGTATTGCAATTGCTGCAGTTTTAGTCAGGTAAAAGCCTTTTCCTTACACAGTAAGTTTAAGTTTAACACACTGAATCACTACAGTGAAACCACATTATCAACTTTTCAAGAGTGACACCAAAAACAGGTAATGATTTTGAAACCTGTCCCTGTCTCACATGTTTGGTAGAAAAGGAAAAATGTTCCTCTGTGTGGAACATCTGTGACTGGCCTTCTATTTACTTTGATTTTTTAAGAGCATTACAAAGCCTATTGGCATTTGTCTATACGTTTTATATAGAAAAAGTACAGGTCCTTCGATATTCCCTTCCAAACACTGTATTATCAGTAAGCATTTACCATAAATTTGTCACCCAAATGCATTCAAGAAACAGTGAGTGGGGAGAAGCCTGAGACAAATTGTATTTATCAGCTGAGACAAATAATTTCTTAGCAGTTATACTTTATACCAGTTGTACTTGCTGGTTTCCAGTATGGATATGATCGTTCAATGCAAGTAGGATGGAAGTCTGTGTCCCTGAAGCTAAATTGGAAGCTGGATACCACTGTGCTTCTTGGGGCACGTATCCATCATGGACAAGATTTCAAAGTGTGTTGATATACAAATGAGCTGTTTCAACATAGTGTATTGGTCTAGCATGAAGAACAATCATCTAATCAGAGCATGTACCTATCAGTTTGGGTACAAGAAAAATTATTCAAACATTCCTGTTAATTGACAGACAGTTTAATAATTTTAATTTGAAGCCTCCCTTGGTGGTGGATGAAATTAAGGATGAAATTAAAAAGTTATATTGAGTTGAGTGATAAACCAGACCTTACCATCCATGAGCACCCACAATGGGAATTTTCTAAAGGGATTATTAGGGGAAGGTTAATTAGCATTTCATCTGGGAAATGGTAACAGATGAGTTAAGGCAAACCTACATAAAATATTGAAACAATTAGAGAAAAAGCTCAAAAAAAAAAAAAACCCACACACAAAAAAATAGATTTATTAAGTAGATAACATGGATAAAAAATAATTTATATTACTATCTTATTAACTGAAAAGGAGGCATTTTTTTACATACTCCAAGCAAATACAATTTTGAGTTAGGGAGTTCAGAGAAAAAGCTATTGATGTATATATTTCCAAATGGAAACCATGGAATTAAGCTATTGTGAAGAATCCAAGAGGGAGGCCCCACAACCAATCCTCAGAGTTATAATTATAAAAAAATGAGCTTCATTTTTCAGTAAGTCTTAATATGTAATTATCAGATCTTCATAAAGCTAGATGCATTAGTCACCTGTCTAAAATTAGAATTATAGCACAGATGTTAAAAATTAACTGTTGAAACTGTGAATTTAAAAGATATATGATTACATAAGAAAATAAGTCCTGGTTGTCTTGTCATTTAATAAATAAAATTGTATTTTTAGACTCAAAATCTCATCCACTGAATAGGACCCAATCTACTTACAACAGATTACTAAGATTACTACTCAAAAACAGTACAGCACAAATGTCTTAACAAGATTGCTCAGAAGGATATCACAGATCAGAGCATGGCAGATCACCTAATGAGTAATCAAGCCAGCTAGAATGTTACCCAATTCATGACAGATGAAACACCTTTTAAAAAATATTTAATAATGGGTTATTGCAGCTCTTTTTTTTTTTTTTTCCCCTCTTCAGATCAAGTTATGGCACTCAGGCTCCAAAAATCTTTTGCAAAGAAGTTCAAAGACCACATGAAGATGCCTTGTCCTGAACACAGGTAATACTACTTATTCACCACTGCAGACTCTTCTGAACCTTGTCTATAGGCTCAGGAGCAGTAGATGGCCTCCACTCTTATAGCACAGACACTGATCGACTGAAGTTGCAAGCTCCCTCGAATAAATACATATAGCAAGTTCTTCAAACAGGAACATCTGTTCCAAATACTTTGGGAAAACAGCCAAGAGGCAAAGACATATACAGGAGAATAAGTGTTGAAAATAGTTTGTCAATGTGAATTTTTTAAGAAGCAGAGGTGCCCCTTTCTTGCTGGTCTCTTCCTGAAGAACAGAATAAACATTAAGATTTACATTTATTCC
>NW_008823960.1:271198-279092 GCF_000699105.1 Pygoscelis adeliae | reverse complement strand
AAGAACAAGGGTCTTCTAGGCTGTAAACTATATCTAATTTTTTGCAGAACTTCAGTAAGTAAAATATTCCGTAGTAATATTTCCAAGTAGGGCAGAATGAAAATGTCATATTTGAACCAGTCTGCCCCAAACTGAGAAGAAACAATTAACTTCCACACTTCATTACTACCCTGGCCTTCATTGATTTAGAATATTTTCTTTCTTTCTGTTTATATCCTCTTTCTTATTAGGTATTTAGAAAATGTCTAAAGTAGTGATGGACCTTGTTGTGGCCTCCAAGTGATATTAACAATCAGGTAACTAAGAAGAAGGAAGACTTATCAACACAAAATCCAGTCTGAGTTACTTTAGGGTCTAGCTGGAACACAACAAAATATAGGTCTTTCAGGAATTTACATGTATGATAACTCTATATAAATGGTGCTCTTTTCCATGTATGTACATGGACGTATATCAGAAACAGTTTCTGTGAAAGCCTCTAAACTATTGGCGTCCAACAGCAGTGTGGAATGTAAGCAAGAGAAAGAACACTAATGGGATGAGAAACAGTAATTTTTTTCCTCGCATTTCCTGTACAGATGAAGAGATATTTTTACATTTGGAGAGCTCAGACATTCTACTCTCAGGAGATGGGGAAAAGGCAATTGCTCATCCCTCCATTGCCAATAAATTATTACATTAAGAGAGAACATCCACATGTGTGTTCCCCGTGTTTATGAATCTATCACCATCAGAGAGTCAGTGGGAATGTGTATAGCTGTTTTTGTGTTAAGTTATTAGAATGGATATTAAATCTTCTTCCTGCAGGTGATGTTTGATATGAACACTGATTTGTTTCTAGTAGAGAGTTAATAGAGAATTTAATTTAGAAAATATTATTTTATGTATCAGAATTCTGATTGTGTTGCACTGAAAACAAAGGAAAAAACCAGCAAAAAATCCCTCTGTACAAAATATGCAAAACAATTAAAATCAGAATAATTGAAATTTACCTATTTTCATATTTACAAGGCTTTTGCAGCTTCACCCTATCATATCTGTTTGTACATGCATTCTCACTTTAAATGAATTCTTTGGTGTGGATACAGCTTCAAGGAACAGAGTTTATAAGTTCCAGTCTAGCTTCTAATTCATGGGGTGAGATAACTGTCCTAACAAGTCTCAAAGTCAGCAGGTCCAGGAGGATATAAAGGATACAATTCCTTAGCTGCCCAAGACATCCAAAAACTTGGTCTGCCACGGTTTAACTTCCTCCTTGGTGCTATCAGAAACACTCAGGTGAGCTAGAACAGCGATATGATCCAAGTGATAACTAATGATTTGACCTATTCCTCCAGGAGTAAGACTAGGGCAGCTTCCTTTTCTCTGTGGCTGGGGAGTTTTAACATTTACCAGTCTTGGGCTTCCATGTAGCTACGCAGGTCATCATATTCATACAGAAGGGGTATTTCAGGTGTGCTAATGGCTCACCAGGGATGGGTCTGCTCCTTGTGACCACACTCTCAGCCTACATGTTTGTAGAAACTGCAGCTTAAGTTAATAGAAGACATTGTCTTGGGATTTATGCAAGCTCCCCAGTATCTTCTGTATGTCAAACAGCCTTCCTCATTAACACTGTTCACTAGGAGATCCTCCTACTTCTCCTGATATCTGTAATGTACAGACCACCTCTTCATCAGGTTCACAGAGCTTTATATGTGATTTCCATTTTTACCCTATCAAAACTCTGTAGAACATGATGGGAGCTGAGGCGTGTTTTTCAGGCCTGTGGTTTAGTCATATATGCCCGGGCAATGGCTGTCTGGTTTATAGTTATCTTTGAAGCCATCTGATCTGCAGCCATGTCAAGAGAAAATACAAATAAAAGCAGATTTTTCACATCACCTGAAGCAGACAACACCACTGCACATATTTATAAAAGAAATAGCTGAAGGAAGGAGAAAAAATGTCCATAACTTTCCTGTGCCAAGGTTAAATAAAAATGTTTCCTTTTCATCTGTTCCGCATTCATCTAATTTGCTGTATTTCCCTGGTAAGTCACCTCTGAAAGGATATTGCCTTAAGTGTTATCTCCACTAAGGATATGGATATAAGTTCTTTTGGGTGAAGTCTATAACTTTTATACAGTCTTTCTTGTGAAATCTTCCAGGGTGTTTGACAAGAGTTTTGGTTTTTTTTTTTTTCCCTCAGACTTATTTTTTCCCCTCTTTGTTTGCTCTGTACACAGTATGGTTTCAATATTATATAGACAAATAAACATCATATTTTGAGACCTGGTATCATCTCGAGTACTGGACTGCCTAACTAACAATCACACTACCAAAGAATAAAGATGAAACAAACTAAGCAACAGCTCTGTTACTGAAAAAGAATGGCTTTAGACACACTTTCTTCCTCTCCAGCTAATCTCTCCTTTTTAAAACAACACTCTTATCCACATAGTTCCCCACATCCAGCCATATATTTAACCCATATACTGGTCAAATTCAACCAGTTAAACTGGTGAACAGTTGAGATTTGAATGTAGAAGAACAATAAAAAGTGTTTTATTTTAAATTTGTGCTTTAATACACAATATAGCATTGTTTATAGCTCATCAACACTAAGCCACTAAAAGTAAACAACAGACCACTGAAGATATGAACTCTTATGTCCAGTATCACATCTTAAAAGCTAAAAATCCTAGACAAGATATTTGTTATATAAGCTCAGCCCATCTTGTCTATACAAACTCTCAGTTTGTCTATTTTTCTACTATATGATTCATCTTCTGAACTAGTCTACATAAATGTACACAGTAATATACATATGGCATTTATTTCAATCAAGCATATGTGGCTTATTGTAATCTTCTGACTGAGACTAAATTACATAGTAGGTACTATAATGGAGTTAAAATTAGCTGGGTGTGATGAATTTCCAGTTTTCAACATTTTTTTTTCTTAAAATTTCTGCATCAGCTAGTCAAACGGTAGAAGACAGAGAAGTTTCAAACCACATTCACCATGAAAATTAGGCATTTTCGTTGCAGGAAGTGCCTCCCTTTGAAGTTCTGAACTTTACAACAGGAGGGACTGGAAGCACTCATTTTTAATGAAATCATGGTCTCCTCCCT
Organism: Pygoscelis adeliae; assembly: GCF_000699105.1. NCBI lineage: Eukaryota > Metazoa > Chordata > Aves > Sphenisciformes > Spheniscidae > Pygoscelis > Pygoscelis adeliae. The sequence goes on along the minus strand of NW_008823960.1, from coordinate 275,977 downwards.
TTATCAAATAACTCAATGATCAGAGCACTCAGCTGGAATATAGGAGTCCTTCTGCTACTTATATTCACTGTCTAAAGGGAATTAAACCACAGATACAAGAGAGACTAACTTTCAGTGTATTGCACAAGGACTTGCTTTGTTCACTACAGGTTTTCTTGAAAAGGACTGTGATGAGGCAGCAGAGGCGAACAGGGAAAACCTGTTTGCCTTGTCCCAGTTGCTGCAGTCTGCTGGGACCTTCTGGAGAAGGGAAAACTGGTTCCTTTCGCAAACACAGCTGAACATGGCCATCTGGGGAAAAAGTGTGGAGTAACAGCTAGGGGCAGGAAGGGAATGAGAACACCACCAAGTATAGAGCTAGCAATAGAAATGAACAATGGAAAGCTCCTGAGAGGAAAAGAGCATTCGCCTGAAATAGAGAGCTGACTCAAAGCTGAGCTGCTGAAATGCCAGCAAAGTGATCCACAGAGGGTTTGGTTTGGCCCAGGAAGGTATTTAAATCTCCTGGAGTGTAAAGCAAGACTGAGAGAAAGGGTTTATTGTTACTCAGTGTTTCTACCACTGATATACTGGAAGCTGTTCCTAAGTGTTCTCTGATGATGACTTTGTGGCACTTTCAATGTCCTTTTCTAATGTTTATGGTAAAGGTCTGCTCCTTTTTCCCCATCAGAATCAATGTTTACCTAAATTGTTAAACTTGCATCTTTACCATATCTATACATCTTTTAAAAGATTTGCTGGTAAATACATTAATCTCAAACAACTTTTACAGCTATTTAGAGATGGTGTGGCTCTCTTTGGTCACTGAATTTGTGGTGCTAGATGTATTAGCCATAATGCTCTCTAAAGAATTTTATGTTCTGAATCTAAGAGAATTGTACCCCACTTTTGTTTTCCAGAACTAAGGTGGGGTTTTTTGTTTATTTTGTTTTTTTTTGTTTATTTGGATTTTTTAAAAGAAAATTCAGTTCTTTAAGCTCTCAAAGTATTTGTAAAAGCACCTAGATCTTAATAAAAAGTCCCTTTTTTAACTTTGACAATGTAGATGAACTATTTGTTCTGCAAAGATCTCTGACTCAGATATGAAAAAAAATAACTTCTGTTTTCTGTTCACGTAGCCTGGTTTTACATTACTCTTTAAGATCAAATAACTTCCTGATGAATCACTCTATAGCATATACTGACACTTAGTTTTGACCTAGCACACAACAGTTCAATCTTAATTCTTTTTTTTCTTAATTTCTCCTTGCAAATGCTTAAGCCTTATTTATAAACATTGTTTTCTGTGTCAGCCTTTATAGCAATGTAGAGAAAACAGTGGAAAAACTGGACCTTATTTTGCTTTCTTTGTAAAAATATTAGACTTGCCTTAAGGTTGGAAGGCAACCATTACTGACATTTCGTTTTTATTTCATTTTTCTCTTTGGCTCTTTGCTTGACTTTTTTAATTCTGAAAGAAAAAAAATCAGTCACTGGGGAACAAATGATCTGGTTTTTCCCCCCCCCCCTCCTGAATAGTCCACACCAAAATGATCTCTGTAATCCTACCATCCACTTATATTTCTTATTTTTGACCCATCTGTTTCATTCATCCATTTACCATGGTGCTGTGGATAAGGGGAAGACAGTGGATGTTGTGTGCCTAGGCTTTAGAATGATCTTTGACACACTCTCCCATAGTCTTCTTTTCATCAAACTGGTGAGATATGGGCTGGATATGTGGGAGATAGAATGGGTGGAAAATTATCTGGACTAAGTCCAGCTGGTGGCCAGTAACAAGTGACATTCATCAGGGATCAATGCTAGGACCAATATTTTGTAGTTTCTTTGATGACCATGATGATGGTGTGGAGTGCACTTTCAGCAAGTTTACAGATGACACCACTTTTGAAGTAACAGTCAATATGATGGAAAGCAGGGCTACTCTTCAGGGGAACCTCAGCAGCCCAGAGAAATGGGCTAACGGTACCTCTGTGAAGATCAACAAAAGCAAATGAAAAGTCCTGCACCAGGGGAGGTATAAACCCAAGCACCAGTACAGGCTGGGGACTGATTGTCTAGGAAGCAGCTTTGCATAAACAGACCTGGGGGTCCCATTGGACAACAAGTTGAGCAGGTCAGCAGTGTGCCCTGGCGTTGAAGAAGGCCAGCTGCATCCTGGGTTGTATTAGGAAGAATGTAGCCAGCAGGTAATGAACCTTCCCCTTTATTTAGCACTGGTGAGACCACATCTGGAATACTGTGTCTAGTTCTGGGCTCCCCAGCATAAGAAGGATATTGAAACACAGTAGTCCAGCACAGGCCACCAAGCTGGACTGGAGATGGTGACTGGAGCACATGGCATATGAGGAAAGGCTGAAAGGTCTGGGTTTGTTCAGTCTGGAGATTAGAAGCTCAGGGAAGACCTTATTGCTGTCAACAGTTACCTGATAAAGGATACAGAGAAGATGGACACAACTTCTTCTAGGAGGCACACAATGATAGGACCAAGTTGGAACGTGGGAAATTCTGTTTAAATACAAGGAAACATTTCTTTACAGTGAGGGTGATCAAATAATGGAAGAGGTGGCCCAGGGAGGTTGTGGGATCTTCAACCCTCATAGGTCTGAGCAACCTCATCCAACTAGCTCTTCTTTCAACAGGGAGTTGGAGCAGATGGCCTCCAGATGTCCCTTCCACCCAGAATTATTCTATGATTCTATGAGCCCTCTTGTCTCTTGCTGTTGCTGAATTTGGTAAAACTGTTCAGATCTTTCTTGACAAAGGAACAATTTAATCATGAAACAGGCAAGTATGATTCTTCTTTTTATTTACCACATTCTCTTTGCAGTAAGTTAAATATAACTTCAATAAAACCTTATTATGCCTTTCCTGAGGCTGTCAATTTGGTGTATTATGGAGAAGACTGTTCAAATTTACTATTGTCCACTGTTGTTCACAGTCTCAGATCTCTATTACACATATCAGATCATCATAAAAACTTTATTTTATTATCCAACAGCTTTTGTACTGTTTTCTTAAGTGAAATTGCATAGCAGAATGTACTATATAAATAATGAAAGTTAAGTGAGTTGCTTCCTCTGTTGCAATTTTAATTAGACTTAATCAAAACAAGTCATTTTGCATGATAAACTGAACAAATGATGGCCAAAAAAATTACAGTGATTACTGATAAAATACCTTATTATCAACTACTTCACTTTGATAGTATACCCATGAATATGTAATTGACTGTTCTAAATTGTTTTAGAGAGTTTATTATTATTTTGTCTAGTGGACATTATTTTGTGCTAGTACTTTGAGTGTGGCTCTATTTTCTACACAAAGAAATACATTAGATTTGTCATTTATATTAATTCATCTATAAAACCCAAGCAGCTTACCAAGTTTTAATCGTGCACTTCAGTATTCTAAAATGGCTGTGATTTTATGTGCTCTTGTATTTTAATTAACTAGATTCAGTAGTTAAAATTTCAAATTGTCCTGTTTTCAGATTTTAATTAGGTTTAGAATTTGACTCCCAAAAGTTTTCCATTTGTCAACATAACAATTTTCATTCCTTAGATATTGTCCCTATGTATGAAACCATAATGAAATATGTTGTCAAATTAGTTCAGAAGTGTGCCTTATTTTTCACTTATTAAAAGGTTATAATTTGTGATAAATCATGATCATTTCACCTCCAAAATGAGAAGACTTTTGAATCAGCAAAATAGATCAAAACAGAAAGATACTTTTTCCTGGAATCTGCTAAGTGCAGCTGTGTTGGCAGGTGTAATCAGCTCAAAAAATATAATAGATTCCTGTGGGGCAAATTCAAAACAGTTCAGAGATCTTAACAAATTACTTTGAAATTAGCTTTGAGAGATGTAAAAGAAGAGGGAAAAAAACCCAACAAAACTATCAACATCTCATAATTAAGATTTCTAAAGTCCTAACCTTATGTCTATTTCTATCAAAGCTAGGTGGTGTAAGAACTTAAAACTCGTAGGTCTGAGAACACATTCCTCTCTGAGTTTTGCCTTACTGTGTCGTGTGTGATTTAATTTATTTAATTAATAATGTAACAACATGGGGACAAAGATGACTAACAAAAAAAATAGCAATGATTTTAAAAAAAAAATCCCATATTTTAACAAAATGTAGCTCTGGATTGATAGCCAGTCTTAAAATACTTATTTTAATGCAGAAAGCTTAAAGTAGCAGTAGTGGATTTGTATTCAGACCTTTTTATTGAAACTCTCTTGCCCAGCAGATCTGAGTTTTCTTGGTTTAACTTGTAGGTTATATTGTCAAAGAAAAAACAACTGTAAAGATCAGGAGTATTTGGAAAATTTTTGGTGTGCTCATAGAAGAAGTCACAGAATAATAGAATCATAGAATCATTAAGGTTGGAAAAGACCTCCAAGATCATCGAGTCCAACCATCAACCCAACAACACCATGCCCACTAAACCATGTCCCTAAGCACCTCATCTAGACATCTTTTAAATACTTCCAGGCATGGTGACTGGGCATGACACGACTTCCCTGGGCAGCTTGTTCCAATGTTTCACCACTCTTTCAGTAAAGAAATTTTTCCTCATGTCCAATCTAAACCTCCCCTGGCGCAACTTGAGGCCATTTCCTCTCGTCCTTTCACCAGTTACTTGGGAGAAGAGACCAACACCCACCTCGCTACAACCTCCTTTCAGGTAGTTGTAGAGAGCAATGAGGTCTCCCCTCAGCCTCCTTTTCTCCAGGCTAAACACCCCCAGCTCCCTCAGCCGCTCCTCATAAG
>NW_008823960.1:248151-270416 GCF_000699105.1 Pygoscelis adeliae | reverse complement strand
CTCCATAATCTTCCCCGGCACTGAGGTCAGGCTGACAGGCCTGTAGTTCCCCGGATCCTCCTTCCGGCCCTTCTTGTAGATGGGCGTCACATTGGCAAGCCTCCAGTCGTCCGGGACCTCCCCCGTTAACCAGGACTGGTGATAAATGATGGAGAGTGGCTTGGCGAGTGCCTCCACCAGCTCCCTCAGCACTCTCGGGTGGATCCCATCCGGCCCCATAGACTTGTGAGCATCCAGGTGGCGTAGCAGGTCATTAAGTCAGTCCATCAAAGGTGGTTGTGTTGGGATATTTCTGAACGATCTGTTAAATCTATACACTACCTGTCTCTTATGTAAAGTCCAATTCGTATTCTTGGTGTAGGAAAAAAAAAATTTGCTTCCAGGCAGTCCAGTAAAAGACATTTGTATTTTGAAAACTTCTATATAAACAGCTTTAATGGGTAACTTATGAAAATTTAAAAAAAAAAAAAAAATATTTGTAAAGTCTTCATTTTAAAAGTGAAAGTTTATAATATTGCTTAAAATTAAAAAAAGAATAGGACTCTAAAGACAATTCTTATGTATCCAGTATCACTTCATGAGTATTAGAAGTCTTAGAAAAGATCATTGTTGTTTAATTAAATCTAGAGGTCTACTCAGTCTTCTTCATTCTATTACTGACAACAAATAAGTCAGAAAGTTTAACTCTCAATTAGAGTCAAAGATTAGTTTTTAACCCTCCCTGCATAAGTCAATGAGAGTTCTGAAATAAAAATGTCATATCAGATTTCTGCTAGTAGTCTGTAACTGACTAGATACTACTGAATATAGAATAGTTTCTACACTGTGGTTGAAATGAGATTTTTTTTATTAGAAGATACAATGAAATACATATTTTCTACTGTTTCTATTTGTTAAATCACACGGTTGTGGACAATAATTTGCAACAGTATTTCTTAAGTGTAAAGTTTCCTTGTGTTTTCCCATATTTCTTGTGTGTTGAGTAGAATTATAATTAGTGTATGTTTTTTCTATCAACAGTAGAGAGTAAGGCATCTCTAGACAATTACTCAGCTGATCTGATTTCACAAGATGGGAACAGGATCTTTCTGATGCCAGGCTGCAGGTGAATCAGCTTAAAGCATTTATCAAACCTGCAGTCAAAGTGTCCAGAGCTGGAATGAATCTGAGCATTGTGTTAGGAAGTACTGTAGAATTCAATGGCAAGTGAATGATCCTTATGGCTTTAGCTAATGGAAGATCCTTGTTTGCTGTAGGATATTGTATGCATACATATTGTATGTAGCAGGTAACTGCTAGTTGATTAGTACATACAGTATTTGAAGGAGATTTAAAAGTGATCTGCTGCTTAGTTTGTAGGTTTACAGACAAATGGGACTGTTAGAATCTTCTGTTCTCATTTTTTTTATAACATAGGCGAACCAGTAAATATAAACTCTGAAAGAAATCATAATTTCTACTTCATCTAGAACATTTTTATCAATATGTAGTCTTGATTCTAAATGAATAGCTACCATATTCACATCTAAGTTTTGATAATTAATGTAAATTTTCAGACTTCATAAGACTCTTGTAACTCTTTTATGAATAATTTCCAGTTTTTAAGCACTTTTTTTGCTGTAACCATCAGATCTGCATACAATATTTTATGAATGTCCTGCTAATTTTATAAATAAAATATATTTAAGGAGAATGATGGCACCATTTTCCTGCTCCTACTTGATATGACTTTTCATTTGAGAGTATTATTTTTACAGAAGTTCTTTCTGTCACTGAAAAATGACACATTCCAAGTCTGCCTATTGTAATATACCATAGGAAAACAATACATTTATTTGTGCCTAGAAATTGCATAATCTAAAGTTAAAACAAATAAAAAAAACATAAAATAGGTTCAGAGATGCAAACAGATAGGAGAATTAAAGGAAGCACTGAAGTACTATTCAGTGATAGAGAAGATCAGTAGTGATTTTTTTACCGGTTTCCTGAGGTGCTATTTTCTAAAGAGTATTTTCAGCTATCAGCCAAGTGCAAGTATATCAATATTTATTCATAATTCCTCTTTGGACTTTCTGAGAACTTTTTTTATTGCTGTGTTGGAAAATATTTGTCAATATGTAAGAGCTAAAGCATATAACGCAGAATCAGCTGAAATATTTTATGACATAAACATGCAAGACATTAGGTCTGGAAGAAATTTATTTAATAAATACTCAAATTGAAGAAGAAATGCAGGTTTTATTAATTTTAGTGAAATTAATTATCTAATTTTGGTAAATATTTGCAAGTCTTTTTAGTCAAGTTTTGATTTGGGAGATGTTATTAAGGAAAGAGGAGAAGGGAGGGAAATGATGGAGGTGCAAAACAGGGGAGAGAAAAATGTGTAGGCTGAGGTAACATTATTAGATTTTTTTAACTACCTTTCGAAAAGAAATGCACACTCACCAGGAGATGAAATTCCTGGAGTCAGCTTCTTTCATTTTCTGAAGATATTTGTAACCATACTTTTCATTTCATGGGGATTTGCTAGCAGGAGAAATTTCCCAGCTCTTTGTTTTTGATGAATATCCACTTTGCTTGAATAGATATTCACTGAAGCAAAGACTGAGCTCAGCTCTTCCAGCTCCTGAATACACTGCAGTGTTCCATGTTTCATTACCAGGAATGTATTTTATACCAACAGAAAATTTCCTAAGAAAAAATAAGAAAGGCCCTTCTTACAGCACTACTTCCTCTGATGGTTTGACATTTATTCTTCTGCAGCAGCTGTAGAACAGCTCTCAGTTATTGAAGGAAGTTGACAAATGTATATTTCTAGTCTGAAATATTTGAGTTCCTGTTAGTATTTAAGTGGGATGCCCAAAACAAAACTATAAAATGCCAAAGTCTATGAAGATTATCTATATTAACTATATTAGCTCAGTTGCCTGTAAGCGAGAAATGGGACTAAAAATAGATTGAGGAGAGATGTTAGTGTGTGTATGTTCTTTACAAAGTGAATAGTACTAGATTGATCAGTTTTATTAGTTTAGCTTTGTTGTCTTTTTTCTTATAGTCATCCTTTGTTGGGTAACGGAATGACTTTTGGTGAGATTACACTCTAGATGCAGATATTTAGATGTAGGGGTCTGAAGTATATACATCTAAATGGAGAGCAGGTGATTAAACTCTTGTTGTCAATGAAGCTTTTCAGCTGATGCAATGTAGATGTCTGCGGTTGGATAAGATCAGCAGCCTCCTAAACCTCCCTGACAAGCTCAACTCAGGTACCAGACATGAGTGGTTGGTGCCACCTGGGATGCCTTAGGATATCAAACCTGGCTTCAAATTGTTCCAGGAACCTGCAGATTTTCTGTAGATCTGGTGTCTTGTTTGCAAGCCCTGTGAAGATAACCTAAGGCACCTTAGCTGGCACTATATGCCTCTATTTAGACAATCAAATCCTGTTCAAAGTTTTTTGTGAAATTGTTTTACCAAGAACTGATATTCAGTTGCAGTATTTTGTTCCCCATTTGATTAATTTCAATCTAAAAAAATCATTGACAGTAGAAATGAAGCAGTATCCCAATTTTTATGTGAAGTGAAAAAATGCAAATTTTGTATGAAGACAATTCTATACATCATCACTTACATCAAGTAATGTTAGCACTCAGGAAATTACTGAATAAATCCCATCTGATCTGTGACAATACAGCATTGAATATATCCCCTGCCTATATGAGATTGCAATTTCTGATCTTAAAAGCTGCAATAAATTCAGTATAATTTTGAATTAATTGTTGATTATCTACAGCCTGGACTATGTTTAAATACCTTTATTATTCATAATTACATTTGTCAAATGGTTCTTTTTTTTTTAAATCCTGCATTGGACTGATGAACGTAAACTTTCTGTAAGACTTATGCCAGTCCCAGTGTGACCATATACACAAAAAAGGTCACACCAAGAAAACCTTAAGCTGCAAAGATCTTTCTTTAGCTGATGAATTAAAAGTTTGATTCTGCTTCCTATTAAACTATTTATTTAGTTTTATTTATTTAACATATTTCTCACATTAGAAATATGCATATGACAGTTTTAGAAAGTAGACTTCCTCTCAAACTCTGAACTTTTCTCTTGGGTCAAAGAATGTTAGAAGACAGGATAAATAACATCTGTATGATAATTAGGCCAGTTGTACGGCATATGTACATGAAACATGAAAAATTACAGCAGTCACAGTGGAGAACTATTAATAAATACAGGCTTTAATACTATGTGATGGGTTTTTTAGAGATAGCTACTACATAAAAAATGTTTTAAAAAGTAAAGTAGAACTCTTTAGGCATACAAAATAGGGTCAAATAGCTTCAAAATATTTCCTGCATGTTTGCAAATTTGCTTTTGACATAGCATAAGATATTAGATTCCCACTCTGGTAAACTAAGGTGAGTCACTGGAAGATATGCATGTCCTACAAAAAGAAAAAGTTCCAGGAAATTAATTCAAGCACTTGTGTCTTGAGCATCCTCTCTGTTTAGATATTACCTTTCTCCATAGCTCTGGTCTGGATTGCTTCCTATAGCTTTCTCTAAAACAAATCTGCCTTTGAGGTACAACTAATCTCTAGGTGAGGCGGGGCAAGTCATAACCTTGACTCTGTCGCAAGCAGTGTAAACAGAAGTCAATTTACACACTTTGGTCTTAGGGAGAAGGACTAGTGTCTGACCTTCTTTTATGTAGCAACACAGTCTTAACTTCCCTTATCTGTGATAAGCACAGAGAGCATACCTGACATAGGAGATCAGGATGAAATGATTCAGAAAATGAAAAGTTTCTTGTCTATTTTCTAATGTTCAGTAGTGGTAGAGCCTTCATCTTTTATACAGCAGGGTCTGTGTTCTGGCCTATTTCTGCATTTTCCATTAAATAATCAGTGGATGAAAAAAAAAATGGAATGCTGAGACTGAAGGACAGAAGCCAGAACTCCCCGTTCCTACCCGAGTTCAGTAAATTCTAAGAAGCTTGGTCTTTCTTTGTTTTTCCTTTTTTCAGGTCAAGGCCCCATGAATCTTGTCCACTACACTGGAACAGATTTAACAGGAGGGATGAAGGCACCTCAGACATACACTTTTTAACGAGAGAAGCCTGATGATGACCCTTGAAAACTATTTTCCTTCCCTGTTCAAAATGTCATTGATCTCTCAGTTCTCTAACAAAACGGATTACCTGAAATAATTATTAATACTGAATCTTAACATAACAGTAGCTGAAACTTCAGTGTGAGTCTGAAATGGCATATAAAGGCACTGCTAGTATAATACCCCTGATATTTTACTGACTTGACAGTGCTTGGTCTCACTTTACTTTTTTGGTCTTTCCTTGGACTTGGTTTGAGCTTGTAAAAAGTCCCTAGTGACCAATTGTCTACTGCTTGACTGTTGTAAATGAAGCCCAGGGAAAACTACATATGGCAAATGTCTGATGCCCCTAGGCAGTCACTTCATAACAAACAGTAACCCTTTCTGTCTGCTAAGACTGGGGAGGCTGTTGTGCAGCTTCCAGACTTTAGCAGGGAACCAAAAAGAAGGAAGCAGATTGGTAAAAGAAAACGTAAAGATGTGTGTTTGAAAATTTAACAGTGTGTGATAAAAGCTGGAGTAACCAGAAGAATCCTCCACTATGAGCATTATACTCCGAGCAAAAAACACAGGATGTTGCTGACTTGTTGCAACCTTGCACTCCCAATCATGCTCAAGGAAAAACAGGTGTGTTAACTTTGTGATTCAGAGGAATGTTAGCTGGGTGAGCATAACACCATAGCAAAGTGGGAGATACTAGGATGTTTTACATAGCAACTGTAACCATATTATTAGTGAAACTTTTCCATATTAATTAGATAATGTTGACTATTACACTGTTAAAATATTAATTGGATGAACAAGGAGTTCTTGTTTCCACGTGTCTGATAGTTTTCCTTTTGCCCATAACAAGATTTGGAGTGCAACTTCAGAACATATCTACACCAGATCCTTTGTGGACACAGGCACACATTTTTTCAGTTTCTAGATCCCATTGTGGTTTAAATAGGACTTGGGCACCCCACTGTTTATATAGGTCAGTTTTAGGAAAAGCAAAGCATAAACACAAATACCAAAGAACTTTATATTTTAATAATGGAAGAATCTTCTATCATTAGGCACCTCTGAAGGTAGTATTCATTATGTGAGCTTTTTTGTGCTGCATTTTCTGTTCAAGTCCTACTTTGGACTGAGCTTTAATTTAATTTTAAAATTGACACTATATAATTGACGGAGGAAACAAGAGCTTTCAGTGCTGAAACAATGGATGAATGATTGGATCTTACAGACCGGATAATGTTCAAATTCAGTTTTGGGACTGGTCCCAAGCTATAACCTTACTCAGGAATTGTTTGGGAGAGTGCTAACTTGCTCAGCCAGATACTGCCCCAGGGCCACCCTAAACAATTTGGCTGCATAGACAAGCACATACTTGAAATGCTCCTTCACGCCCTCTAATTCACTACTGTAGGTGTAACCTCCATGTATTTGCATTTGGCATTCACCAGGGAACAAGGTAGGGGGCTCAGAAAGAAATCAGGGAGCACAGCTTCAATATTTTTCTCTCCCAGCTGAATGCCATATTCATTAGATGAAATAATGCTTTCGTGTCTGTTCTCCTCCTGGTCAAATGAATATAAACATTTGATTATGAGATACCTAAGCTTCAGCAAAAGATATGTATATGTACACTTGTATAGACTAACTTAGAACCTGTGCACCATCAATTTTATTTAATTAACATTCTTGGTATTAGTCTATGATTATGCAAAAAGTTCCTCCTACATTGCTGTTTTTAACTGGACTCAGTAAAATCCGAGTGTGTTAGGACAGCGTGAGCGCACCTCTGGGAATTTAATTACAGAATGAGGAGGCTATAAGGGATCTCAAGAGGTCATCTAGTCCATTCTTCTGCCCCAAGGCAGGATTATTTATGCTTATGTCATGCCTGACAGATATGTGTCAGACTAGTTCTTGAGGACTTTGAGTGACAGAAACTCCACAGGTTCTCCAGGCAATCTATTCTGGCTTTCCAATACTCTTTATTACTAAAAGCTGTGGGATTTCTGTGTGGCTTTGCTGTTGTTTTTCTAATACACAACATAATTATTTTTAACTGTCATTTAAACCATTTTTTCCTGGTTTATTTACAATTAATACGGAATATGAAAATAGTGGGAGGTTTCCCTTCTAGAAATTATTTAATCTCAGGTGCCTTGGTACTTCATACAGGAAATACTACCTTGTGTCTTTTGGTCCCAGAATAATTTTTATTAAAAACTTAAGGAAGAATTAATCTGGTCTGTCGTAGATCCGTGTGTAACCTGAATACTTAAGTTTTTTTTCACAGATTGGAAGACCGAAAAGAGTTTTACTAGGTGCAGGTGCCCAGGTGCTGGCAGGGGGTGCTGCAGGGGCGGCCTCTGTGAGGAGAGGCCGGGGCTGCCCCGTGCCGGACACAGCCGGTTCCAGCCGGCTCCAACCGACCCACCGCAGGGAACGGCTGAGCCCCTCAGCCAAGGCGGTGGCGCCTCGGGGAAAACAAGTTTAAGAAAGGTTAAAACACTGCACAGCAAAGGCGAGAGTGAGGAAAAAAATTTCATCAAGCTAATTTAGACCGTGTACACCAGGTTAGTAGGAATAAATGCAGTGAGTGTCTATGGGTAGATGACATGAAGTTCTTCATCCTCTGCTTGGTTCTCTGTTGTTGAACTCCAGGAATTGTCTGAAAGCTGAGATCCAGAACTAGGGAAGTATTCAAGGCTGCATAATTATACAGTAACAAAACATTTCAGCATTAGGGAGGATAATTCTTAATAAAGAAAACAATTATTGCAGCTCCTCTGATGAAAAATAAAAGGAATAATTTTAGTTTTTACTGGTTTACTTTTATATGAAATATCAGATAGACTTCCTGTAGAAAATGTTAGGCATGTGGTACTTAATTTTCAGAATTATGCAATTTAAACTGGCCACAAAAGATGTCTGTGTAGAAACAGTAAAAATAATGATGATGCATAAAGTGCAGCTTTCAACACTTACTAGGCACTTGCATGTACAGACTGATGATTATTTTACTTACAATTATCTACCTATGCATTAACCATTTATTTTATGTGCACAGTTATCTGTATTCATTTGCATCCCTTTCCAGGAGTATTTTGTGGTCTGATTATGAAAACTTTGTCAGAAAAGATCAGTAAGAAAAGGCTATGAAGACAGCAGAATATATTTTGGACAAAAAAGAAGCAGAGAACAGTATTGATTGAAATTGGAACAGAGTTAAAGAGAGAACAGAGAGAGAGAGAGGACACAGGGGAAATGTAAAGTATTCAAAAGAAAATTAATATTATGCTGAGTGTTGTATGTGTCTTCTTTCTATAAATATATTGTGAGCAAGAAATAAATGAGCAAACTAACAAACAGCATACTATGTGAATATGGAAGGAAACGCCAGAAGTAATAAAGAGAGAGACAGTTGCAATGCATTAAATGTCAAGAGAAAGAGAGCGTTAGAATGACTGTAGAGCAAAGTGCAAAAAAGAATAGGATAGAATCATAGAATAGAATAGAATAGCATAAAAAATAAGATAAAACAAAAAAATAAAGAATATGTGAAAATAGATAGGAAATTTCACAGAGGCTGAGAAAAAATAAAAATATTTCAAGTACAGGAAGAAAAGAGGTCACTGAGACTGCAGAGCATGTAAGAAGTAGCCAATTCATTTACCTTGTGTAACATCCTTGAGGTACAACTAATCTGCAGGTGAGCTAGGGCAAGACTCAATCATTTTCAGGCAAAATTTCCAAACAGTTAAAGGTATTGGCTCTCAAAGTATAATGCTGTTTTTCACACATCCTTCCACCCAAGATTCAGTACAGTAAATAACTCTCTTGAACAGCATTTGCTTATCTATTTTTTTAAACATGAAATAGCTGGAAGATAGAAGGAATTGTTCTCTCTGATGTTCCTTTCAGTATGTTCAGATTTTTTTTTCTCCTCTGATGTTCTCTGCTGGTGCTTAACATTAAGCACGGACCCAACTCCTAATATTTTCTTTTTGAGTTTTATAGAAAAGATGCGTGAAAAATAAACCAAGCTTTGGTAGAAAGTTTATACCCAGATAGCAATTCTGGATGAAATGGAATAATTGTCTCTGTTATTTTTATGACGATAGTATTTAAAATTAATTCATCAGTGCTAGAATTCATTGTTATTTTTGGAAAATGTAGATATAGAGTGATCACTGAACAGGGTTTGCATCAATTCTACGTATTTCTAGGTAGTAGTTTGCTACTCTATCAGTATATGTAGTAAAGTTATTTTGATCAGATTATCCTAAAATAGCCATATATTTGTGAAAGCTAGCAGAGAAATACTCACTTATCCTACTCTAATATTTGCCCCTTGATTGCTCAATAATGGGAAATTCTCATTCTTATTTCTATCATTCACAAATATCCAAATTCATTTAAATCTTCTCCACAGCTTTTGAAAATCCTTCAGAAGTAGCTGTACTATATTATTTAAGCCATAAACTGCACCAGATTAGAAAAAGAGCTTCCACTGGAAGTATGGCTACGATGGCAGCCCAAGACCTACAGAGAGAAATAAATTGCCTTATTTAATTCTAAATTTGTTTTAATCCCAAGGTTTGCCTAAATTATATGTGAGAATGATCAAATGGTTGAGAACTAACAAGGGGTTCAGAATTTCTAAGTTTGATAGATTGGCTCAGAAAGAAGAACTAGATGTTTTAAATCTGTTAAAAAACCCCAACCAGACAAAATCCTCCTTCCATAGGTGATTCATTTCCACAGATAGAAGAGTTAGATTTGGTTTACTATAATACAATGCTTTCTCTATTGATAATCCCAGACATTACACATTTCAGTTTTCTAAATGTTCTTTCTTACAGAACATTTATTATCTCAGAATGTTTTTGCACCAGTTTAAGTGAGCCATTGGCTAGTTTTTAAATAGGGTAGATCATGTTACTGATCAAGTTATGTTTATTGACTTCATATGTTTATTTCCATACATAGTATAATATCTTGGATCCATAAAAAGTAATGGCAAAGATTATCTTGTGCTTGCTTGGGCTGGGATTTTTTAAACATGCCTATTATATTAGCTTTGGAAGCAAAAATCCTGGTGTGGAAAATTAGCTCATGGAGTGATCTGAATTAGTTTACCACAAAGCTCATGCACGAGAAAATCACCTGCACAGACTTCTGCTCAATTTTGACTCCTGGAGTTTGTAACCCTAACAATGTTTTGGGGTTTGTTTGTGACTTTTTTAGGTCCAGAATGTTTACACATACACATATATTATATTTTCATATACTTATCAAGCCAGTATTATACTTGCTTTAATCATGACACTAAAAAATATTTAATTTCTAAGTTTAAACTTCATTGGTGGCTTGTACAGTAATTGTCTCACTTCTATACACCTGAATATCCATTAATTCAAGTGACTTTCAAATCCTGGGAGCATTTTCCATAGAGGGAGTTGTGGAACATTTTACTTCTAGGGAAAAAAAAAATGAGAAGGGGAAAAAAAAGAGCTGAGTAAAAGAGAAAAAAATAAAGCTTTGATAGATGTCAGGATGTACCCAGAACAATTTACAACTCTGTCCTTACATAGTAACGATGAAATAGAACAGCAACAGTTATATTTAACAAAAATAAAGTAAGCATAACTTCTGGTGTAAATGATTTATTGAAATTGTTTTTTTAAGAGTTCTTCAAAGAATAATTAACTAACTAGATACAATAGAATTATTATTCTCCAGCAAAGAAAGCACAAAAATATTTACCTTTAAATAATGATTGGAAAAAGAGATGGTTATTCTATATCTGGAGTTAAAGAATGAACAAACGTCACTAGGATCAGATTTGACAGAGTCTGTTTATGCTTTATTCCACTACCAGAAATGTTTATTGTGGTATCTGGATTGCACAAAAACCTTGTTAAGCAGATTTTTAATGCCATTTTAGTTTAAGAGGGAACAAAGTTGGAAAATAAATAAACTGTTTAAAAAGTTCATCATTGACAGGGCATTATTCAGCTGTATGTAATTTTGTATAACTATATTATACAATTTAAAAAATATATTTATAATTAAATCAATCATTTCTTGTTCATATAATTTGTAAAACACAATCTCCAACTTCACCCTTTCTTTGTAAAGCAGACGTTCAAATAAGGCAATTAAATTACAATTATTAAATTCTTGCAGTTGCTGTCCGTGTCTCAGCCTGCATGGTATTGTGCCATAGCAGTGTCTTGATGCTATTGATCAAGTGACAAATTAAGATAGATTATGCTGGGCAGACAGGATGATTTTTCAGATGCTAAACCAGATTGTAGAGATTTGCAAAGACAAACTTTGAGAATTTTTTCCTACCTTTATTTTTATAGTCAATTTTGTCCCAGCTGTTGAAAGATATTTATGATAACACTGAATATAGAATCATCTGACGTTAAAGCCTATAAGTTACCATGACTGGTATTTTTCACGCTATTAAAATACTTCTTTTGTAAGTCCGAAGAATTACACTAGCTAGATGCAATAGCAGCAGCAAGGAAGGTAACAAGACAAGGAAAAAACAACAACCCACAAAAAACAACTATCCTTCTTTCATATTAACATGAGACAGACAGAGCAATTTCTTATACCAATATTGAAGGGAAAAAAATCAAGAATATAGTTGTCTTTATCTCATGAAAGACTCTCTTATATCTGGTTTTACGTTGGATTTTTAGGTGCTTGGGTAGCAACCTCTGCACATTTTCACTGTGAGCCATAGCCTACAGATTTGTTGTCCATATTCAAAATCATTGCAACTGCATGAGACCAGCAGTGAAAATAAAAAAAAATTACAGCTCATGTCATATGACACTGAAAGAAGGCAGACATAGACTTATTGCCTAACACCACTCTCCTGTTCCAGCTATTTTGCACTGAGATAAGGGTAAACACAGAGAAATGGAAAGGAACCCTGCCAACAGACAAACTCGTAATAATTGGTTCTTGATAAACTCAAAATCAGAATGTAGTGTTTGATAAATGTGTGAAATGTATGGAACAGAATGAAGCATCACAGCAGCAATAACAATAATTAAAAGTATGATGAAGGTTACGCACTGATCCACTGCATTACAAAACCTAAGAGATTTTGTTCAACTATAGTCATTCTTATTAAAAAAAAAAAAAAGGTATCTTAAATTACAGATCAGGAGAGCCAGTAATTATATACAGTTAAGGACAGATAAAGAGATGAATTATTTAATAATAAAATATTTAGAAAAGCCTGCCTTTTGCAGAACTTTTACTATATCTAAATTAAATAATGCAGTTCATACAAGTGTGATGAAAGATGGTTATTATTATATACTGATATATTTATAATCAATAATTTCTTCTTACTGATACCCTTCTATGGAATTTATATTTAAGTTATCAGCAATTGTAAGAGAATGGATTTTCAAAAATTGAAATAATACATTGTTTCTCATTTCTTGCCTATGAAAATCCATTTTAATTTTGAATGATGGACTCCATGTTCATTTTCAGATATAACTAACATACAAAAAGATTTACCAAAATTGTATAAGAAATTTAGAATAATTAATCAGAAAGGCCTTACTATTCAGAGTTATTACAGTGATTAATAATAATGGTACTTGCAGTTCTGAAACTTTTTGAATCTCTAACAAATATTTATATACACACATTTATCACTTTCATTGTCTTTTTCTTCCGATATAATAATTCCTGAAAAAAAGTGAATTTCTGGTATGAGGTGCCTGAAGTAATACTCTGAAGTTTATTTTACAGTTTAAACAATCCACCTCAATCTGATCTGATAATCTTTATTTATTTCTGGCAAACTGTGTGGTTTGTCTTTAGTTAAAGTCCAGTATTTACTGTGAGTCAAAATGAAACCACCAAATTCATTATCTGTATGACCTGAGGCTATATTTGAATGTGCATCTCCAGAGGACACAACTCAGTGATACAACGGACCTTAAACATTGATGTTATCTCACTTGTGTACCTCTGTCATTATGCTGAAGGACTTTTATATGAAAAAAAAAACATTTATTTCCCTCAGAACATATGGCTACATAGTATATTTTAATACATAATATGAATAGTGGTATTGGAAAAGAACAGTATTTATTTCCTTCTGGTTTACATATGGGTGTTTTTTAGTCAACTGAATTTAAAGACATTGTATTCATTGTATGTAGTTATTAGAAGTTTTACCCTTAAGAGTCCTCTCATAAGCAAAACAAGAGATAATTTACCCAGCATAAATTTTTTATGTCTGTCAAGGTTGATGTAATAATGAAAGCTGAGAAACAGAGTATTTCTTGATTCTGTCATCACTTAAAGGTTTTAATTCCATCACTTTCTCAAATGTGTCCAGTACCACAAGAGAAGGAAGGAGAAAAAAAAAAAAAATGGAGAAGTATCATTATCACAATAACATGTTGTCATGCATCTATTAATAAAGATGGTATAAAATTCTTTATGTTATTTAGAAATATTTTACAAATATTCTACATTTAAGTTTGTGGTAAACATGTTCTTAAATTAAATCCCTTTGCATTCCACTTGTGGTATAATAATTTATTATCATTATGTTGTTCATGAAGATTGAATATGTTGTTCAAGTTGAACAGATACTTCAAGAAGGTCCCCTTCCTCTTCCCCTACCCCGCCCTATTTTCCTCTCCCTGCCCTGCCCTGCCCTGCCCTAAGCTGCCCTAAGCTGCCCTAAGCTGCCCTTCCCATTGTTCTTACTGTGAACTGTAGGTGAATACATGCACCTGTACACATGCAATTCAGAATAGTCAAATCTGTGTATATATCATCAGGTGACTCTGGAGAACAGAAGAGGTTTTGCTTTAAGTCTAAGTTTGAGAACAGTAAGAATTAGCTGATTCTCTCTATTGTACAGACTTCCTTAGAATAAGAACAACAAAAAAAGGAGATAGTAAAATTTTGTTAAAATTTATGGCAGAATGAGTTTTAAAATTCTTCAGAAAACATTGTCTGCCCTGCAATGAAGGCAAATAGATTAGATATATAGAACTTGCAATATGTTTTTTATTATAATATCATAAATCATATAGCTTTAAAAAAATTGTAAAACACCGGTTTAATTTTTATTTTGCAACTGCTTAAAACTCCACTGGTCACTATTCTGCCTAGGAAAATAAAAAAAGGTGGTTTAAGGTTATCAGGAAAGATAGCTCACTGAAGTTTGAAAAGGCTCAAAAAACACTGCTAGATGTCCAGATTATGTTTTTCTTACTTGCAAAGCTTCATAAACTTTAAATTTAATGAGTGGTAGGCCATTTGTCAGTTGTAAAAGTTTTGTACACTAATACCTTATTGAAACATATTAGTTCAGCTGTAATGAGAGAGAGAGAATGAGAGAGAGAGAAGTTAATTTATTGAACTTGACTAATGTTTTATGTAGTATGAATACATTCCAATTGTTTCACTTTCACTTTGTTGGGCTGGTCACTGCTGGTCAGAAAATAACATCTACATTAATACTGTCAACAGTCCCATCCTTTCAGGCTTCTGTATATTCAACAGAGAAATAATATGCAAAAGGCAAATGGTTGGTAATACTTGTGTGCTAAAAATAAGCAGTCTGAAGTATACGGGGGGAGAGGGGTTATAGGTTTTCTTTCAAGGGTTTTTGTTTATTTGTCTGTTTTGTTTTGTCTTCTTTAAGTTAATTGGTCATGCCATTTCAAAATCTCCCATTCCAGTGAAAGTGGAAGTGAAACTTTCAGTCCACTTATCTGGGCTACCTTCTCAGCTCTACTTTCGCACCTTCTGCTGAAAATTTGGTGAGCATTCTTCAGTACTACTCCTTATACAATGGTAAAATATAAACACACAATTACATCTATCATGAGATATGAAGTTGTTTTGTAGTAAATGACCCATAAGTATGCTTCTATGCTGTAGTTTAATGTTGCCTTACTTTTGTAGAAAGACGACTAACAATGAATTAGGTCACACAGGCTTCTCTTCAGATCTCTTCAGTTCAAAAGCCGGGGCCTAAACATGTTGTCCTTACCTCCTCATCCTAGTAGAGCAAAAGGGATGGGAAAAAAATCAGTATCGTTAGAATAGGGGGATGCCTCATAGGGAGTTACTTCATATAGTTTTTGAAACGAATCAGTATAATAAGGCAAATACTATGGAGGAAGTAAAGACAGAAATTTTGGAAACAATCCTCCTTTGAAATGTCCTTTTCATCTTTAAATGATTTCACTACAGTAATTAGAATTTGCATGTGTACAATAATCTTGTTTCCATCAAAATGCCTGTACTAGAATAACAGCAATACCTTACAGAAACTGGAAAGAAACGCATGTTGTATATTTTTCAGATCACTTGCTTTTTAAATGGTTACCACTGCATATGTGCACACCAGAAATATACGTTAAAAAAATAGATTTACTTCACATTTCTTGTGGTAGTGGATTTATGATCCCCTGATCCCTTGAAATCAGTGACATCCAGATGGATTCTATTCTGTTCTTTTATGAAAAGGGAGAAGAAAATTCTCAAGAGAATTATACTTCTGTCGGTGAGTTTAAGAAAACAGGTTTTGGTAGAATAAAGAGTATGAACACATTAACTACAGATTTAAATTGAACATGAATTGCTTGTGCATGAAAAAGATGAAAGCAGCAGCAATAATGCCTCAGTGGGAATAAACAGAAAAGAAGGATAGCCTGAATCTTTGTGGCACTTATGAGTTACTAGAAAGAAATTACAATACAAATGCTTTGATTCTTTCTGTTATTTGCCATCTTGCATATAATACATGTTCTTGCCTCTCAGGACTTAGATATGCTTCCTGAAAAACTATCCTCTATTTGAAAAGATAGGAAGAGTCACAGTGGTTGAGACCAGATTTCCTCCTAACTTTGCTTCTTAGCTCTGAAAGTGACAATAAGAATTCACTTAGGGAAAGGGCATAGGGAAAATGGAAAGAATGAAATGCTCCTTTCCTTGTTACACTTTTCTAGTTTCTAGCAAGTAAGTAGTACATATTTTTTGTGAGGGTTAGAAGCAGCTTAAGCCCTTGGAAGGTATGTGTACCTGAATTGGAAGAGTTACTGGACTAAGCATGTAATGGACTGAGGAAATGCGGGGAAACATTAGGTGTAATAAATTGGGACACAAAGTGTAGATGTTTGTATTTAATTAAGTCAGTTTTATATGCCATTATGTTTTCATGACCTGGACAGCAACTCAAGACATTATATTTTAAGCAATCTAATACCAAAAAGGAATCTAACAACAGGAGTCATTTTCTTGGGGTGTGGGAACTCTGCTCTGTCTCACCCCCTATGCTGAAAAAGGCCTAAAATCTAGATATCCCACTTTCTGTGCAAGTCCTCTGAACAGTAGGCTATTCAATAAAATGCATGCACTTTTGGCA
This sequence comes from Pygoscelis adeliae, assembly GCF_000699105.1. Lineage (NCBI taxonomy): Eukaryota > Metazoa > Chordata > Aves > Sphenisciformes > Spheniscidae > Pygoscelis > Pygoscelis adeliae. Next base: position 253,861 of record NW_008823960.1, on the reverse strand, counting down.
ACAGAAGTGACTTGCTTTAGATAGGAATTTCATATTTTAGTACCCTGCATTGATGGAAGTACTTACTGAAATTCCTGTTCAGGCATATTCCTGTGCCTAGGTTTTTTATTCGGTGCCTCAGGTAAAGTGCTTATTCATTATATGGTCAGTGGGGATCAGTAAGTGATTCTGAAGTCTCCCGTAGACTCTCACTCAATTAGGGAGATAGGATCTGCCCTTGAAAGCCTTAAGGCTCTTACCTGTCTTCTGTGGCTGTATAAGGAACATAAGCACTTAAATGCCCGTTGCGTTTTTTGGATCTGAATGCAAAGAAATGATGAAGCCAGCAATAAGTTTATGTAACTTCCCTATTTTTAACAACATGAAAACAACTTCCAAACCAGGATTAACCATCTCCCTCACTGCTTCTACATGAGTGAAGCAAGAATAATATCATGTTGCCTAAGCTCTTCTTGAATCAGCAAAGAAACTATAACTGTGTACACCACACAATATATTAAGTGAGCATTTATAACGTATCAAGTTTTGGTTCCCCATCCCGTACATATACAGAAGTACATCAGTTTTACATGTAAGTACTTGAAATACCTAGAAGCAAGTAGCCCCTTGAATAACAAAAAAATAAAGAGGTTTTTAAGTGGATTTGATCAGTGGACTCAAATGTTTGAATATCAGTAAAATTAATCTAGATACTACTTTGGTTAATGTTCACATTTAGAATCTCTTGACAGCTGCAGTGCTGTTTTTTCAGCACTCATAGGTCTATCGATATATTAATCAAAGGAAGTTGTGTTTAAAGATTTGTGAGTGGCAGACAAGGGCTTTTATTTTGATGGTATTGAAGCCCAAAGCTAAAAGCTGAATTTATGTCTCCAATCAATGAAGAACATCATGTACAGTATAATATAACCAGAAGTCTTTTTATTTGGTATATACTGTTGTTTTGATACTTGCTCTGTTGAATTTGTAAATACAATAACATTTCCTAGATCTGTTTTTTTGTATTTTTGTAATCTAGCTTTAAATGTTTCATTTTTTCCACTATTTATGAAACTTCAGAGATACTTATAATGATTCCACACAATGGATTCTGTATCAGCCTTTTGTATTTTTAATGATGTCACTCCAGGGTGAACACGCAGTTCACCTCCCCAAGGTGCTACAGCTCTTCTCAATACTCTTTTTTTTTTTATTTTATTTTATTTTTGGTGAAAGGCTTCTCTGTTTACATTCTCATGCATACTGAATGATGTTATTGGAGGATAAACAGCTGGATTCCTCCTGTGGGATTTATATCTGACTCAAATAAATGTTAGTTTTACTTTTTGCATGAACCAAAAAGAATAAGAGCAACAGGAATAAACAGGAAAAATACATGTGTAATTGCAACACATTAAACCGCAAACATTTCAACAATCATATCCCATATGACTTGGGGGACATTTGAGGAAAGAAACTGCCTTTTAGAGTTTGAATGGTCTACTGTTGTTTTGAAATATTGTTCATTAAGTATCCCTGTAATACATAAATTTTAATTCTTTAAAATTGTTAACTTTAAATAATAATACTGTTTGAAACTGTAAGAATGTGAAATCTCTTAATCTGAATTACAATTATGTTGTAGATGTAATCAAATCTTCCATAAATGTAACTACTATTGATCCAGTATTTTTTAAGAATCGTATATTCTTCTGTGTATCCACATCATGAGAGTTTTCATGCTGAAATCTGCATCTACTGTGAGTAGAATATCATAAGTGTGTCAGTACAGGGATAGGAAAACTGAAATTAAAAATAATATGAATAAACAGAAAATAATATGAATAAACAGAAAATAATATGGTTTTTATATATATATATATAAATAATATGAATAAACAGAAAAACAGTTTGAGTTTGAGCAATCCCTGAAATACTTGTGCTATTTATAAGTTTTCAGAAGTGGACTTCAGAGCATTAAAGTACTCAGATACAAGGAAAAATATTTAGGAACCTTACTCATATCTTTCTCTTAATAAATCTCTAGCCAAGGCCTGTGTTCAGCCTATACGAATGGTCTTTCATAATGGGAATACTGCTTATGCAGGCAGGTGTCACGTGCAAAACATTCAGATACATTTATTTATTTAGCCACAATAATGAGAAATATTGTATGATGGACTCAATGAAAACTGTAGTGGAGGCATCTGTATTACCTAGAGTCATCCCACAGTGATGTATGTATGTATATACTCTACATATAGCCGAAGTGTAAGAGACTAATATTACCCCAAATGAATAGTGTATCCAAAGTCTCTATTCATTGTATACACAGTGAAGCTGAGTGGCATTAGAAGTTTCTTAAGCAAAACCTATTTGGCCTTACCTCCCTTTGCAGATAGTCATGGGTTGCTCATAGGCAACACACACATATATATATGTGTGTGTGTGTGTGTGTCTACTTATGTGGATTTTCCAGAATGTTCATAAATGACACTAGGCACTTTTCTGTATGTAACTGAAATGAGCCCGTTAATCTTTGACACAAGAACAAAAACCTGACTGAAAAGGGCAACTGTCATATTAAAATAAACTTTGTTCTTCTCTTTCAAAATGAAAAAATACACCCTCAGTTCAGACAGTGGTATATGTGGACGATGAAAATCACAATGCTGATTTGGTGCTATCATAGTATCAAATGTGTAGAATCAGGAGTTTTATGACATTTTCAAAAAAGTTAAGAATAACCTTCCAGCAGCCATCAGAGGCTTAATTCCAAATTCTCTTTCCAACTGGTTTTGTGGGCAAAATGCTACAATCACAACCAATAGCATTCAGAACAGCAGGAGGACAAAAAAGGGGTCATAAAATACCTGTTCTGAGAAGGTTTTTTGGAAAGATTAGAACTATGTAAACTAAGAAAATCACACCGATGTATTTCACTTTCTTCTTTTAAAGGCTTAAAAAAGCCTGGTTGTGTTTTGTCTGGTTCTGGAGGTGAAAAGCAAACAAACATTAGCTTATTTATTTAATTTTAGCGAGAGAAATTAAAATCATACCAAAGAGACAGAAAAACAGAGAGCAAGAAGAAGGAACAGAGAAAACGGATTATCAGAAAGTGGCCAAGGAGGCTATGAACATGTGCTATTACAGTAACACAAATATAAAGGACTGATTCAACCAAAATCTTCTTCCCAATGACCATTGTGCAATTGCCTTAAGAAGAACAGTAATTATCTTTCATGTGACATTTGTGGAGGATGATAAAGTAAATAACCATAGCCATGTTCAATAATGTGAAAGAGAACATCAGCACTAGAACAAAGATGATAACCTTATTTTGGTACAGTTTCAATATAAACTAAAACAAGTCACATACTTATTGAATAAATTGAATAAATGCTGCTCACCCATCTATCTATCTGTCTGCACATTGATATATAGATGTATGGATAGATAGATATATACACACTGATAATTTTTAATGTTCTGTTCATATGAAAATCTGGGACATTATACTATGATCTTCAATCTGGTAGAGCTAAGCAACAGTGAGCTAGGATGGCTCTTGAATAGGATAGGGTAGGACAGGATAGGATAGAATAGAATAGAATAGAATAGAATAGAATAGAATAGAATAGAATAGAATATTTTCAGTTGGAAGTGACCTACAATGATCATCTAGTCCAACTGCCTGACCAATTCAGGGCTGACCAAGTTAAAGCATGTTGTTAAGGTCATTGCCCAAATGCCTCTTGAACACTGACAGGCTTGGGGCATCAACCACCTCTCTAGGAAGCCTGTTCCACTGATTGACCACCCTCTCCATAAAGAAATGCTTCCTAATGTCCAGTCTGAACCTCCCCTGGTGCAGCTTTGAACTATTCCCATGTGTTCTGTCACTGGATATGAGGAAGAAGAGATCAGCATCTCCCTCTCCACTTCCCCTCCTCAGGAAGATGTAGAGAGCAATGAGATATCCCATCAGCTTCCTTTTCTCCAAACTAGACAAGCCCAAAGTCCTTACCTGCTCCCTGTAGAACATTCCTTCCAGCCCTTTCACTGGCTTTGTTGCCCTCCTCTGGACGCATTCAAGGACCTTCACATCCTTCTTAAATTGTGGGGCCCAGAACTGCACACAGTATTCAAGATGAGGATGCACCAGCGCTGAATACAGCAGGATAATCACCTCTTTTGACCGGCTGGTTATACTGTGTCTGATGCACCCCAGGATGCAGTTTGCCCTCTTGGCTGCCAGGGCACACTGTGCTGACTCATATGGAGCCTGCTGTCAATCTGCTAAATTGTTTGATATTTCTCTTTCTCAGATTAGACAATCTAGAGTTTCAATACTGCAAAATATAACCCCCAGAACAGCATAGCTGAGATGTGCCTCTTACTAGTGCACCTCTTCAAGCAGAATACTTGTTCTCAAAAACCGTGCTACTAATCTCTTTCATTTAATGGGTAGACTGCAAGAAGATGAGGTACACAGCTCTAATGATCCCATGAACTACAGTCAGATCATTCCGCAGTTCCTTACAGTGCATATGGTCATGCATAAGCAATGCCCTGCTTTTCTCCCACACCGATTAGTGGAGATAAATTGTGGACCTGCATAGTAATGATGCTTATATCAATCCTTAAATTCATGACTTTCATGACTTGCTATTGATAAGACAATTTTATTGCCTATAAATCTTGTCTGTTGCTGGTACTGCTTAACAACTTATGGTGATCAGGTAAGTGTAATAGCCCAGTACATTCAAACCCAAGATGATACTCACTAAACATAGCATGCCTCATCAGCCAGTGCTACATATGTGGTACTGCCATTCCATTTCCTGTACTCCCAGCTCTGCTCAGACAAAGCTTTTCCACCTTCCCTTTTCTGATTATTTAGCAGAAACTCACCATTTTTTCAGTGTTTACACTTAACTTTGGCTAACAAACACCCAGCTGGGTGCTCACTCCTTAGCAGGACAAGGGGAGAAAATAGGATTAGAAAGCTTATGGGTCAAGATAAAGACAGAAATCACTAACCAATCACTGTTGTGAGTAAAACAGACTTGACTTTGACTAAAATTAATTTAATTTACTGGCAATTGAGTAGATTTAGATAGCAAGAAACAAAAAGACAAATATTAAAATATGCCTTTCCTCCCCCCTTTCCCAGATTCAACTTCACTTCTTCATTCCCAACTCTTCTACACACACCCAATCCTCCCCAAGTGGCACAGGAGGGTTGGAGTTGGGGAGTCATGGTTGATACATGGCAGTTTCTTTTTCTGCTGCTCCTTCCTTCTCACACTTTTCCCCTGCTCTGAAGTAGGGTCTCCATGGGCTGCATGTCCTTCAGAAAATGTTCATCTGCTCTGGCAGGCAGCAGTAACTGCTCTGCCACAGAGCATCTCCTCTTCCTCCTCCTTCTCTGACCCTGGGGTTTGCAGTTCTGCTTCTCAGTTCTTTTTGTTTCTCTTCCTCTGCTGTGCGATGTTTTGTCCTTTCTTATTTACTTTTTCTCAGATGCTCCACCAGCCTGGCTGCTGGGCTCAGCTCTGTGCTGCAGTGGGTCTGCTGGAGCTGGATGGAACCGTCTGGCATGGGGCAGCCCCAGCCTCTCCTCACAGAGGCCACCCCTGCAGGCTCCCACTTCCAACACCTGGAAATCTGTACCCAGTACAGACAAGCATTCAAGCTGCCCAGAAGTGGACGTTTCACCTTCGCCGGC
>NW_008823960.1:230345-247745 GCF_000699105.1 Pygoscelis adeliae | reverse complement strand
GAAGCTGAAAGGTCCTTGACTAGTGTAAGCACTACTTAACAACAACTAAAACATTGGTGTGTTATCAACATTGTTCTCACCCTAAATCCAAAACACAGCACTGTACCAGCTACTAAGAAGAAAATTAACTCGATCCCAACTGAAACCAGGACATCATAGCATTACCTTTGAATTCACAGCAACATGGAGGAAGAAGAACTGGATATCAGCGGTTGTACCTCCAGATCTAAATCATTCCCCAGGTGTTCCAACCTGACCATTTCTCTCACAGTCCACTCCTCCTCCCTCATTTCTGTGTTTCTAACCTCAGCTGCTACACTGAAAAGCTACAGAGAAAGTTAGGCCCTATTCAACCAACTCAATAAGATTCAGAGTCTTACTGGTTTTGGGCCAGATACTTAGTCTTAGGGAAGGCTGTGAGAGCCTATTTATCCATGACCTGTATGAATTAAGTGTGTTATGATCTGATTAAGTGAGTGATGGGTCTGGACACCGAAATCTATATAGGTCCATGTAAGGGACGAGGCCCACATGGCTGTGCTGTAAGCACAGACAATGCCCCAGGGAAAGCTCCAGAAGCCAGCCACGGGGAGGGGCCCGGTGTCACTCTCTTTGACTGACTAATGTCTCAACCACTCCTGGAGCTGGGGTAAGAGAAGACCTTGGGCTGGAGCCAATAAATAGGGGCGCACGTGAGCATCCGGGGGGACACTCTCCACACCGACACCCCCTGTTGGCAGGTCCGACGCTGGATCCAGGATTGGTGATTTCTCTGTCTCTCTCTCTACCTCTCTCCTGCTTCCCAGTTCTCTCTTTCTCTCTTCTCCTCCCCCTTCTCGTTCTCTGCTTTCGATGTTGTTAAGCAATACAAGGCCTACCTCAAATCCTCACAAAGCCGCTTAGTTTGTATTATATATTAAGACATAGAGGGTTGATGCTTGTAGAAGTGTTCGTGCCATTAAAGTTGGAGTTTGTTTTTGGACCTTGAGTGTTATTTCACCTTAATCCAAACCGAGGGGATTTGCGGATCTTAGTCACTCTCCCCTTCTCCTAGGTGGGACGTGACAGTCCAAAAGAAACTGCAGAAACTCTATAATCTAAATAAAATATGATACTTGTCTACTGCATTTTTATCCTGAAAATTAGTGGGGAAAAAAAAAAATCCAAACTAAATTTAAGTTTAGGTCTATGTTTTAATTTACATTTTTTTGTATATACTGCCAATCCATTTTTGACTACCATGCATGATCACAACTTTTGGATTTATCCTAAATGCATGCACACACACACATGTATCTTTGTGTCTTTTTCTATGTATATACAAAATATTTCATAAAAAAATCAGAACTTAACCCAAAATAGTTAAATTATCTTCATAATACAAAATATTCTGACAAGATAAATTTAAAGCATTTAACATTTAATCCTTAACATTAACGATACATTTTTTCCATACTTCCACTGTTGTGGAAGAAGAGGTTTTTCACTTTGTCTGGAATTACATTGTCAGATTGACAACATGAAGTTTAGCTCAGAGATTGGAAATACTTATATTTTTTTAGTACATATACTTTAAAATTATTTTCAATATTCACAGCTATATACAATATGGTAAGAACTCTAGTTCATGCTTCTAATGGCAAAGAGCTAAAATACTTCAAGCTAGTATTACTCAGAAGAGCCTCATGTGACTAATTGTCAGAGCACTGTAATGCACTCACCTGGAGATTATTCCAGGGTGAACATCAAAGCTCTTGCTGGACTCAGATAAGTTTGTGTCCTTAACTGATTATCCAAAACTCTTGAACATGGAAACAGTGCTGAGATCCCAAGGCAACAGACTTGCTAAAAAAGATATGTTTCTTAAGTCTGGCCAGGTTGGAAATCAAACCCTTCCACTACTCCACTGTCCTAGCATTTCTTTTATCTAACTCTAACAAAGAAATACATGAAACTGGGAAAAAATTATAATAGTACAGAAGTATTTTGGTCCTGGAAGCAGGCAAGAGAGGTGCAGCAAGGGGGGGTGAGCAACTGATAGGAGCTAGTGATTGCTGTTCTTCTAACACATAAAATGTATGCAGCAGATTCAGAATAATGGCACTCCCCCTTCAGATTCACCCAAACATAGTACTGGAAGGTATTCTTGCATGATATAGCTATGAGTATTTGCATAGCCATGCAAGTATAAAACTCATGAAGCTTTCCACTAACCCTGAACTGGGCTAGTGAGATTTTTCAAGACTGATTTGTGTTATCATAGTAACTTTATCAATATACCACTGCAATTTAGAGTAAACTAAGTCACAGTTTTAGTCTGTCAGCATAGGAACTACCCGTTTAAAGTATTGCCAGACTGAAAAACACTGTAGTTACTTTGAGATTCAAAGTATTTTGTTCAGAGAGTTAACCTTCTTGACTTGGTATCTTTGTGTTTTAAGACTTCTAAATTTAAGGTCAGTCCAAGGAAGACCTGTCTCTTTAAAAGTGTAAAACAAACTATGTTTTATTTAAGGAAAATTCACTTTGGTCTAACACTGATGAAACTCAAAGCAATTATGTGTGTTATCAAGCTGTCTTGTAGAACTATACCATCTCTTACTTACTGCTCAGTCTTGTTTTGTTCCTTATGTTTTTTAAACAATTTTTAAACCCTTTTAAAAGTCTGCTCTAGAATGTTTTCACTCTTAAAAGCAGGTCAACATGCAGGAAATATTCACCGCCCTAGTTACCATACAACAGGTGAAAAAGGCCTCCTAACAAATTTGTGGTCAGCTAGTCAGGCCACTCACCTGGAGCATAGGATAGGCACCAGGATATGCTCATTGTCCCACTCTTCTCCTATGGTGAGCAAACAGACGCAAGCTTCCTGACAGCGATTGAATTATGTAAATGTGCATGTGCAGAAGTCTAAGGTTAGACACCTACAAATAAATTCTAAGGCTATATTTATATTGTGTTCACAAGAGCAGGGGTTACTTGCATTTTTCAACCAAACACAAAGTTTAGGTCCCTAATAGTCTTTTGTAGATCTCATATCTCATTTTAATTCTTCTAACACAGACCTTGGTGTTCTATCTTGGTAATTAGTTACACAGACTATGCGTATGGTTTGGATTTTTTTTTTTCCAAATGAAAGGAAAATCAAAAGAGTCTTTTAAGTGTTAATAGTTTTAAAAAAATAAAAAAAAAAAAAAGAATTAGAGAAACCATCCATACAACTGTATTTTAAAGTAAAAGGTGTTAATGTTAAGGTCTGTGTCCAATTTGTAATACCGAGTTTTCTCTAAAGACCGTTTTCCTAATTTTAAGTCAAAGAACTTCTGAATAATCATTTTTTTAATGTTTTCTTTCAGAAAGTATTATGGATGATATTTATCTTTATAGTAAAATCATGTGAATAGAATTTTTTTTTTTCATTCTTTGTTTGATCTCATTTAGCTTTGGCATTTCCTGATTTCAGTGTTACAAAAGAATTTCCTTTTAATAATTATAAGAACTTCTGCATCTCTAACAAACCTCATCATCATTGTGTTTTATTTTCTGTATCCTCTACTGTAGTACTTTTATTTTACCCAAATTAAATCAAAACAACAACTTCTTTTTGATGGTCTTTTAGCAATGAACCTGACTATTATAGCTGGGAATTTTATAACCCACTAGAAGAAGACACACTACTGCTATTGAACATCAGTGAAGACGTGAGGCCCTAATTCTTTTAGGTGCTTCAAAAATAATTTAATTTTAAATGGCTTTATAGTAATTAAGTTGTATTCTTTTAAACGTATGATTTACTTTGTCAGGAAAAATATATATTTTTTATAACTGTGGAAATGTACAGAACTGAATTACAAGTAAGATATATACCACTCCTAAGACCCCTAATATGTAAAATTTAATGCTTGTTAAGTACCACAAAATGTAAAAGGTTTTTAAACTTTTAGACTTAAGACTTTCATATATTTTAATATTTTAACTTCTATGCCCTAGAACTTTTTCTATGAACCAGCCTATAGTTGTGATGCTTAAGTGCTGCTCTATACTTTGGCATTTTCCAGGCAGCATGACTCCTGTGGGATTCATCAGAGAAAGCCATTAGTGCACTCACTGGCGTAAAACTTTCATGATGCAATAAATCTTTTAGTAAGCGGATTTGGAAGATGTTTTTGTGAAGGTTATGTGTGTAAGGTAAGCTACATTACATGAGCGTTCAATGTGTGCCTTCAACATTACACTTTCTGACATTTAATAAAATAGTGATTGCGAAGAGCTGCATCCTCAGAGGCCTTGTTATGCCAGTACCAGTGTGAAGGGAGTACCCTCAGACTGTCTTCTGTTTTAGATGCAAAAGAATCTGTTTTATTTTTCTGATCTATGTAGGAAAACCTGGTTCTTTAGAAGATTTTGCTTTTTATCCTTGCAGGTTTTAATAAAGTAGTATTTTACTGCATTAAATACAAACAAGTATTTAACTTAGAGAAGACTACATATAAATACACAGACATTTCAAAACAATAAATTACTTATAGCTAATTTACAGTAGAAAGACTTTATTGTTCTACTCTTGTCAGTGTATACAATTTTCATACATCGGTTATGAAAGTCAGATCTCCTTGATTTCATGTGCCAAAATTATCTTCTTTGAAGAATAAAAGAGTGGGTGTTTATATCTACTGGACTCTTGCTCATTTTGTAACTAAAACAAATGATGGCAGGGTGAAGTGAAATGATCTCAGTTCTTCTTTTTAATTAACACTTATAATTCATAAATCTGGTCATAAAACTGAAAAATGAAAACTTTTTACCATTGCCTGCTCAGGGAAATTGAACTGCAGTTTTAATCTAATGTCTATACTGGAAGTTAGTGGATACTGGTAGCACTCCACAGTTTTCAGAGCTTCCTCCTCACATGGAATAATTTTTAAGCTTTGCCTGCATTTCTCTCTTTCCACCTCTGCAAAGCAAAACTAGCAAAGCAAGATGATTTGCAGCTGAATTTATTAGGTACCTGTTGTCACTTCAAGGAGCTTAATAAGATGTTAATGTTCTAGTTTGGATCAGGGTGCCCTTCTGAAGCAAGTCTCCCAATCACCTACATGTACTGAGCTCTGACTCACTTCACTGAGTGGTTTCAGAGCAGTTGAAATGCCTGCTGTCTAAAACTAAAGTGGAAGCTGCACTCTCAAGTCACAGCTATGGTGCTCCATCTGCTGATGAGCATTCAGTCCACCGGCCCCAGCTTAAGCTGTTCACCGGTAAGATCCCTGAAATACATGTCCTGTTGGCATCTGGTACTCAGCGTCAACTGTTTTACTCAGCAGATCCATTGCTATTTTGCTAGTCTACCTGCTAATGTTGCCCTGGTCTCCTAGGACCAGAGAACATCACTCATTTCAGGCTGCACTTCCACTGACAAGGGACAGGACATATCCCATAGCCCCACCTCTCTTAATTTTACTGGTTATATAAGGAGGTGGCTAGTTGGCTTAGACTATGCAGCTACTGGTGCCTAGAGCTAGGTGAGATAGATCCAGACCAGAATATTAAACTAATTTTAACTTAATTAGTACTTTATTATTCAATAAAGTATATGCCTAAACCATGTTCCAAACTGGTGGTCTCCCTGAATCAAGTCTCAAACATATCCAAAATAACAATTTAACACTAGAATCATAGTCATGTAAGAAGATGCTTGTCCATTGTTGTAACAAAGATTAAAATTAAGAGACAGTCTTGTAAAATGTTAATTAAGCTTTGGATCAGCTACTCTAATAGTTTGACATCACCACCTATAAAGTTTGGTTATATAAGTATTTCTCAATTTTTCTTCACAAACTCACTTCTTAGAGCGCACCGATATGTTTAGACACCAAGAAACTGTAGCAGATACTATATAGATAAAATTATGTAGATAAACGTTGTTAGGTTTGTGGATCATTGTGAATATCTAACTTCAAGCACGTTTGCTAGTTGCAGGATGTAATGAGACACAACAGGATGAAAAAAAAATAATAATAAAAGGACACCTTTGGGCAATTTCAAGCTTTTAAATGAAGAAAAAAATGAGTAACATTTCCAAGAGCCAGTTGAAGAGATTATTTTTAACAGGATTAACACTGTCAGCATATACGAACCAGCATTTCGAAGTTAAACTTTTGAAAGCTTTAACTTCAGAGTTTGGGAAAAAAAACCCACACAACCAAACAAAACCAAACAAGAAATATAGAGTCATTTAGAGAAATATTAGCATGATCAGTCTAAAGACCTGATCTTTATCATTATTACCATTATTAATGGGTTAATAGCAAAGATCTTCCAATCTTAAGAAATCCTGTGGTATCATGGTATCAGTAGAAGTCATCCTGGAAGGATATATTGGAATGTATTACTTTAAATTGCCCTTAAGTGTATTGCCAGCTTTCATTTCTAAAAATATATTGTGAATAATAATTAAAAGAATGAGCACTGTTGATTGGTTAGAAAAGAATGATTTTCTGTCTTGACCAAACAAATAGACTATTTGATTATAATGTCTACCAATGCTCAGACTGACTACAGTTAATTATTATATCATACCTTTAGAAATATATAAACTTTTCATAAATTTAGGGATGCTGTGGTGAAGATATAGGAGGAGAAATGAGGCAGTTCATTTAAAAGAATCATATGGCTCCTGAATGACTGCTGCTGGGGAATATTCCAAATCAAAAGATATAAAAACCAGACTGTTGAGCTGCAGCTCTCAGTTAAAAAAAATGCAGATGTGTTAAACAAGACTGATAGTACTCAAAGAAACGCTAGTATGGTAACGTTTCTTTTTCAGGAATGAAGACGCTGTTCCTTGATTTCTTGACCTGCTTTGATATTTACTTTGAGATTCTCACTGAAAATTGCTAAATTTTATATTGGCAGGTATAGTTTCATTTTAATCGCATTCATTTCACTGGCTTATCAAGACTATAATTAAAAATCTTTCCATGTTTGCTTTGCATAGGCACAGGACAATGATGACATTTTCTAATTGTTTCTTTTATGCTTGTTTTAGCTGGGAAATGTGTTTTCCCTGTCTTCTCTGTTCAGACTGACATTTTATCTACTAACTAAATACTTGTTTTTAATACCTGCAATATCGTTTCCGCTCAAAAAAGAACTTTCTTTTGCCCTTCCTTAGATAGCAATATTATCTGAGAACCCTCTGCTGACTTTTTCTACACCTTAAACAAAAATAATCTTTGATGATTTTCACTGCCATTTCTGTGCTTGTGGTAACTGCATCATGAAATTTCTTGACGTGAATGCAGTTACTTAAAAATATTTTTCTGTTTTTGAACATATTTTGGAACTTATTTTGTCATATTTGCTAAATATATTAACCAGCAGACAGTCAATGCTGCTACTGTTCTACTTATTAATTCAGAACTGATTTGCTGAACTAGCTAATGGTACAGAAATACAAACTACTCATTCAGATTTCTCAATTTTATTTCAGGACAGATTATGCACTTACAAACATAAAATTATATACAGAAAAAAATTATTATCCTTGGATAGATTGATTCAATACAAAAATATTGAGGACACAGCTCTTAGTTGTATGATTTAGTTTTAGGTAGTCCTGCAAGGAGCAGGGAGTTGGACTCGATGATCCCTATGGGTCCCTTCCAACTTGAGATGTTCTATGATTCTATGAATCTGTGATTCTATAATAATAAAAAGATAATGGCTTACTATCTCTGGCCTAGTAAAAGATCTACAGGAAAAGCACATTTCATGTAATACCTTTAGGAATCAAAAGAAGTCATTTACTGCACAGGAACAGCAGTTTACTACTCATGTAGGGCATTATATATGCTGGTTTACCGCTTATATGCAAAAATACATGTTTCCATTTTTTTGGAGAGTATATGAACATTACTAATTAAATCCCCAGACATGACTTCACCTTTACAAATAAATAAATAAAGAAAAATAATATATTCTTTAGTCAGCTTTTGTGTGAATGATGTTTTTAATTCACCAGCTCAAGCAGCTGAAGCTTGTAAATAGGCACTGAAGAAAGAATTGAGATTCTAGCTTTACCTCTCTTTTTTTCCTCTTTCTGTATTCTGTTTACTTCTTAATGATTTCTTGGGATTCTTCTCATGCTGTAGACTTATGGAACATGAATGCAAATGTAGATATATAAGGATATTAATACACATGACATACAAAAAGAGAACTGAACTGAAAACTAAAATGACAAAATGTGAATATTGCCAAGTAAAGCAATGACAAGCTAATAAGTATCAGTTACAATTTCCTTCTCAATCTTAATCTCTATGCACTACATTTCAGTCTTTAATTCTATAGTGTCCAAATACTTCACAATTATTCATGAAACTATTTTCATGAGGTGAAGTGCTTTTGTTAACCAGAGTTCTCATGTAGGAAATTAATATATTTATATAGTCATGTGAAAAAAATGCATAAGGATGGGAAAAAAATCTTGTCTCATCTCTCTCACTCTCTCATCCCTTATCTTTAGAAGGGCAAAGTTTAGTTTTTTTCATATCATTGACAAACAACAACTAGATGCTGGATTATGTGGTCTGAGTATGTTCATTTCATTACACAGTTCTCTTTTCCTTTTTTTCCCTCTGTTTAGCTGTAGTAAGTAAAAGGGATTTCACTGAAGTGTGTCACAGAACAGCAAGACTGGACAGCTCCATAAGGGTGGGTCACAGTCAGGATCTGAATCAGTGAAGTGCCTGGCCATGGTTGCAGAGTCATGCAGGCAGAGACCAAGGGCCAGGGCTGGAGCTTAAATACAGCTTCCAAGTGAAGGTGAGGTGAAGGACCCCACTTCTCACACCTCTTTCTTACAGCAGTCTGATCGAGGTTGCCCTTTAGCACAGGCACCCAAAACCACTGGAGAGGGCAAGGTTGCACTGAGGGCCCTGACAAAGTATGATATAAACACCAAACGTTAAAATTTCTTTTTTTTTTTCCCAGGCGGGCATAATTTATTATCACATAATCTGAGAGTTAATAAACCTAATATGTATTACTATATTTTCATATTTTTTGTCTTAACTTCTGTAAAAAGGAACATAGGTGATATAATCTGATTCTATTTAGTGGTGGAAAATCAATGTAATGAAACATATTTGTGTTCCTTTCTAATGTTAAAAGCAAACTCTTTAATTGCTAACATGCTACTGAATAATTAAACATCCACAATTGATTTTGTTGATTTAGCTTCCTGAACTTGAAATTTTTCCTTGTACAACAGAAATGCCTAATCAAATCTGAAAAATCATCTATATAATGCAATAACTTGTCTCTTATTTTGACCACTAGAGGATAACTCACAGGAAGTAAAAAGAAAACAAAACAAAAAGTAACAAAATCTTGTCCGATGCAGTCCAATCAACTTGCTTGCCAATGCAAGAAAAAATGCAGAACATTTGTCTAAAATTAATCTATTATTTCATATACTTATATTAAAAGTAATTTGTTTATTAATATTAAATATTATTCCTTTCATCTCTACTGAAACCACCCCTTATAAGTGCATTATTAGAGGATGTAAATAAGAGTTTACAATATGCTGACTTTATTTTTAATATATATCTACCAAGGGACAAATTGAAACAGCCTAGGTTATTACGGTGTGGTGCAACATAGCATGGCAGCCTCCTATTCCCACATTGTTCATTATTTCTTTGTCCTATAAAATATCTAGGAAGGAGACCTTTTTCTTTAAAGGGACTTAATCTTCCCCTATATGATCCAATGTCCCGGGCTTAGAACTTCTTTTCGGGATATGATGACTTGGTTCAAATTCCTCATCTAAACCAAGTCAAACTGAAGATCTGAACACAGGACTCCTTTTTACCAAGGTGACTGGCATAGATTTCTATATTTAGATGGGACTGTGTATTTCTGTATATGCATATCTGTGACATAACAGCTGATAAGCATGTACGTAGGGGGGGAGAGAGAGAGAGACAGAAGAATGAAGAGAGATAACTTGCATTAATTCCTCCAAGGAAGTTAAACTATGAGAACCTTAGCACACATCCTTGATTTTTTCTGATTTTGCTGAAATGCATAAACACCTTTTCCCATGCTGTCCTTTGTGCCAAACCATCTCTTCAATATATCTTTGCTGGTTGTTTCAGTTTGGTTCACACCGGACACTTTGAATCCCATTCTGTGATATATACCTCTCCCCATGTCCTGAGGTATCGATTCCTCTAGCACCTTTGTAAAGCTGAAGTCATTTTGTAGGGTACAGTTTAACAAAAGGAGCAATTATTTGGGACAAAAAACCCACCTTCAGAGTACAGTTTTTTTTTATCTGATGTGGTAACTTTCCTCTATCATTCTGTATACTGCTTTGTAATTGTTTAAGATGCTAAGCATAGACTTGTTATAGATTTACATTATATAAGCTCATTTTTCTTCTTTCCTGACCTTCTTTGAAAAGTTATCCCTTGCAGTATATTTGTCAGTGTCTTCTCTGACTTACTTGTCTAGCAATCTGTCCGTTGGCATCCTCATAACATCTGTCATGAATGTCTATCTGCACCATTCTCCAAGTCCTTCATTTGTTGCCTTGTCTGTTCACAGTAATTGCCACATTCATCATAGGTACTTCTTTTCAAGTAGAAACAATTTCATTCTCTGATGTTGCATTTAATGTCTTTTTTGTAGTTCTTTGTATTTTATTTCCTTTTGTACCGTAAGATATCTGCACTCAGCAAACAAGTATACAAGTAGTGCCAAAAAAAAAAAATAAAAAAATCACTTCCTTCACATGCTGAGATTCTCATCTTATCATTGCATAAGAAAAGAGCTCACATCTGTATTACAATTTGCAGATCTACAAGAGGTGCTGCCTTCAACCTGCTTCAAAATAATGTGAACTGGAAATTGAAGCTGCAATTAGCTGCAATGATGCAGTGAAAAGTATAGCTTGGTACTGTATAGAAACATAATAGAAAGAGAAAAAGGTGCATTCACTCTACAGTATAAATCATGATATTTCAGTCCTTTTCTCATCCAGAGCCTTATGGATGCCAGTGTCCTGGTCTGTAAGAGAACAATGGGGAATCTGAGAGAATGTACTGGAATCCTATGATTTTTAAAGAACATGTACCAAATATTCAGCAACAAAACCAACCTCTGCTAATATTTCTTACATGAGAAAAGATATGTTTCTTAAATATGTGACCTTTGTTTACAGCACCTTCTTGGACACACTTATCTGCCAAGCAGATAAACCTGTCACACTGTTCTGCCTAGAGATATCTTATTTCCTGTTTTAGTAACAGAATCAAGAATCAGGTAATAAATAAATAAATAAATAAATAAATAAATAAATGAGCTTGCTTACTCCTGTCTGATTCTTTCACAGCTTTCCTAGTACAACTGACATTGCCAATTGTACAGGTAGATGAGATTTGTAGGCACAGAAGGGGACTAGGAATATATTACTTTTTAAAAGCTGTATAATTCTTTACTGTTAGCATCACGTCATATCAGACTATGATTATGTGCTGACATGACATCAATATATAATGTTATAGCATTATCTCTGATGATACTGTCATATGAATGGCCACATAACAGTTAAGTAACATCATCATTTGTTAAATGCCAACTGTTCCTGGGAATTTTGATCTTATTTTTGATTATTTTTTGTGTACTTTTATATTAATTTTCTTTTTTTTTTCTGTTTCATGTTGGATTTCTATGGATTACAAAAAGAAGTATAAAATATAGAGATCAATCTATAGAGTTTTATTTTAATTTTGTTCTTAAATGTATGACTTACAGATTTTATTTTTTACCCAGATTTTAATGAGTAATGTTCTTTTCAATGTGAATAGTCATACTGATATTCAAAATACTAGTCTGAATTAGAGTTCATCAACATGTGCAAAGGCTTCCCAGTCTAACTCAAATTTAACAGGGAGAGGTTTCCTTCACTGAAATATACACTTTAAGTGTACTTCATAATTCTTACCCTTAGGATCATAGTCTGTATTTTTTGTAGGAACAAAATCTTTTCTTTCTATCCCAGATAACAAATTGTGTAGCTCTCTAGCAAATACATCTATTCCCAGTAATGCATACGAGTTCACTTACACATTATACACATTTACTTTCTTTATAGAAATTTGAACTAGGACCACAAAAAAATGGATCTGTGAGTGAATAATTCAGGCAGTATCTCATTCAACTATTGCACCTAAGGAGCTGGAGATAGAAAGATGTTCATTGCAGACCAGATTAGGTTTTCTGTTTTCTTCTCAGTTTTTATTATTGCTTACATGTCCCCAAAGTGCTGTGGCATTCCACTAATAATGTTCCAGGACTTGTTTTGAGTTTTGGTATTCTTCACCCCTAGACCTCTTAGAATAAAACATATACATTTTACCTATGTCTTCACCTAATTTAATTCTTCTCTAATGTACATGTCTCTATAGCCTATGGTAACTGATTGATAGTTATGGACACAGAAAATCCCAGTTTTTAAACACAGATTGCTGCAAACCATATTACCTCATTTGGCTTTATAAAGTTTTCATGTGGGTTTATAAAGTTTAGCTGCAGAGACCACCTTTACAAGTCACCACATAATTCAGTGGGTGGTATACCACTCTAGGCACTATTTGCTTACTCTTTCAATAATGGAGTAAAGTAATACCAACTGCTGCACTAACTCTGAGTTGTGGACATTTGCCTGAGACCACCAATTCATTTCACAAAGTCTGCTGAACAGCAATCAGATAATAATGACTTTTTGGTATGTAGTTAACGATGCAGGGGTTTAGAGGACCCATACCTGATGAAGGGCGCAGGGTGGATGGTGTGCAGTTAATGTAATGTAATGATAGAATAAGTAGAATGTAGAAGGGCGTAGGGTGGATGGTGTGCAGTTAATGTAATGTAAAGTAACGATAGAATAAGTAGAATAAAAATAAATAGCTTAGCTGCCACATTCTCTGCATGTTGAATGTGAAATGCAGCTGGTATGTAGAGGCCTTCTTTATAACAATTATCAGTTAAACCCTCATAATATGGCTTATGTAGGATAAACTAGACCTTTTATTAGCTTTCTGTACTGGGGTAAGATTCAGCAAGGAAACTGAGCTGTTCAGACAAATCACGCTACATGCTCACACAGATGAAATCAGCTAGTAGTATTTATATATAACACTAGGGTTGGGGTTGTACATGGACATGTGGATGGTAACACCTGAGTGACCCATTTTTCAATCTCAGAATTTTTAAATCTGTTTTTGTGAACATTTAAGCTTGATTTATACTATGCTTTGAATCTATTATCATGTTCAATTGCATCAAGCATAGGAAAGTTAACTACATGGCAGAGTTGATCAAAAGTCCTCCTTTTGAAATCAGAATCTTTATGTTCAATTCAAGAGGATCATATCAGCATCAATGGACACAAAGTTATTTTCTATGACTAGTTCATCATAAGGCCTTCGTTACTTATCAATGCCAAGTATAATGAAACTTTTTTTCATTAGCTCTTTTACTATCAGGTGGGTAAACCTGTCAGCTGTTATGTCCAGGGATACCTAGTCTAAAGTATTACTAACAATATCTTTCTTCCGCTAAGGACTCCCAGAACTATGAGTCATCGTAAATTTATTACTCTAGGAAGAGATCAGCAACTATATATAAATATAATCCTAAGATTCTATAGCAGACTGCCTACAGTGTTAACTTCTGAGGATTTCTTTTACTATTCTATTCCAAGTTATGCTTCCACTTTCATCTTCATTTTTCACTTTTTAAAAGGGGATACTTGTTCTCCAGTCCAGTTCCCAAAGATTATCTCATTCTTAAAATGTATACATCAATAGTTAAGGGAGATTTTTTCCATACCATTGCCCAGGTTTCTGGGATTAGGTTAAACATGGCCATTATTTCTACTCAACCAATTTATGCACAAGTCTGAAAGGAAAGTGCATAGCCCAAACAGCTTTGCTGGGGAAACGGTTACCCTTTGTTTTAAGGGTAACCAGTCTGGTTTCTAACTGTCTGTCTCAAAATATAATGTAAGAAGTAAAGTACAGAGACAATACATTCAAAACTGATTTTAAAAGGACACATATTTTTTACTAAAAGGAAAAAAACATAGCCATAAATAAACAGTAACAAACAGTAAATAAGCACAAAAGAAGCTCCTTTCTTAAACAAAATGAAACAAAGCATTTCATTTCAGTAACTGAGAAAGAGGAATGAGAAGGCAACGTTAACTCTATTCTCAAGGAGTTCAAACACTCGACATAAATTAAACCTACCTGTTAAAGGAATTACTGAGCTCTACTAAGAATTGTTGTTTTAACCTTTCTCTTTCTGATTGCTCTGCTCTTGTGTGTAGTTAAACAATATTTGCTTTGAAGAAGCTGGTCTGAGTCACTGCATCTTTCAAGTCATCACCGATTCCAAAGGGAAGAAACTCTGTAACAGAATCTTGTGGCTCTGGTGTGGAGTGAGGTGGAGAGCAAGATATGCTGCAATCCCATTCAAAAAAGGAAGGGATTTCAGTGAAAATGGCACTTGAATGAAGTAGCCAAAAGAAGTCAGGATCCAGCTCAGTTTTGATTGAAAAAAAATATTTAATATTACTTCATATGCAGCAACATATATTAACTTGCTTATGCACTTCAAGCTTATAAAAACCTCACACATATTCTAAGCCTTTTGATGGTCACAGGAAGGGATCACATGCTGTTAATCACAGCTAGGTTTAACAACAGAATACTTGAAACTGTTGAAAGTATCATCACATCCTGCTCCCACCCCAGGTCTTTTTTCCTCTCATTTTTTTAACTATTAAAACTATTCAACTATTAAAGTATGCCAGCAAATAATACAGCATTAAGTATATTTTCATTTTGTTTATAGAGAAATTATTTAAATAATTAACTGGTGATCAAAGAGGGTTCTGTTTTAAAGGGATGGATTTTATAGATGCAGTCTAAGTAGTGAGTACTTTTCCTTAAAGCAGATGTGGTATGGTTACTCATTATTTAAAGAAAAAAAAGAAAAAAGAAAAAACATGTAAATTATGTAAGAAAATAGAAATGCATAAACAAGTTTCTACGGTTTCACAATGAACAAATAGAGACATGGGGATCAAGTTCTTTCCCTCTGTTTATGAGTGCTTTGTGTCTTGATATGGATCGTTTAGCAAATCCATACTTTGCCCTATTAACCAGCACAATGGAATAAAATTTAAATTATACATGCTCCTGAGAGTATAAAAGAAATCTGACATCGAGAAAGATAAAGAAGCACAGCAGCATTTTACCAAGCCTGCAGACAGCTGAACAGATGTCGCAGCAGCCAGCAGCAGAACCAATCAAGGAGTCAGAGAGGGGAATGTGCCAAGGGAGCAGACCCAGGCCCAGATGCCAACACTAGAAGAATTCATCTCTTAACATCTGTTTGTACCAAGCATTCCCCATATGTGGGTGTATGTATTGGCTTTGGGCCTAGTACACAGAGAAAAAAAAATATGAACTGGAATACATTCAACATTGCCAGGAATAAGCAGAAAATCTGCCAAGTTTGTGCTGAAATTCTGTGAATCTGACAATTGCTTTTCTATTTGTAAATGCACAATGTGTCCCTGTGGTAGCTTTGCATGTGTATATATTTTAGACTGTGAAATAAGTTCCAACCTTTTTAAATAAAATCTTACCTAAAACAGCTTTCTGGAATTGACCCAGTCTGTCAATAGACCCTAAAAAAACCCAAAACAAAGCAAAAAATATACCAAAAAAACCAAACAAAAAAACATGAACCAAGTTAACCTTAGTCAAATAGGGGCTTACTGGATGTGTCACTCACTGGAATTGTGATTGACATTCCAATAAACTTGCACCTCCTCTTGCCATCCACTACAGGCAACATGAATTTATAACCCTTAAAGAAATTTGAGACAAATTAGATTAAGCAAAAAAGGACAAGGACCTAGATGCCATGAAGTATGACACTTCTAATTACCTCTTTACTTTCTAAGTTTTTATTTAAATATTTATAATTATAATAAATAATAAGGGTCTAAACCAAAAATAAATCCCCACAAAAAAACCCAAAAGACACACATATCTAACTACAACTTAAGCAAACTTCTGCTTGGTTACTGTGAAAACCTACTAAACACCTAAAATGACAGCATGTGGGACATGTGAAATTCTGCCACTAGGTAGAGGAAAAACCATCCAGGTCTTGAAAAACTGCCAGCTTAGAGCTCTCACTCAGACCTGGTTATCATGGCAGGGTTTTAAAAAAAAAAAGGCATACTGACATTTTGTCCTACATTACAGGTAGTCAGTGTTAGCAGGCAGTCTTGAGAACAGGCCACTGGAATGGGCTTGCAGAAAAGACTGTGGGGAAAGTTTTAAGGACAGGTATTCTGGGTAGATTAGAAACTAAAACACGACCTCTTGTGGAATAGATGATTTCAAGAACTTTGCTAGACAATGGTCAGCCACAGAGTCTATTTTAATAGGAATCTTCCCTTTCAGATAAATGCCCTTTGAGAAGAAGTACAGAATGAGCTTGCTACCACGCAGCTGCGCAGCTGTTGAATAGAGGTATTTTGGATATCACTTTTGTATAAAGACAGATAAAGCTGTCTTTGGACAAGGATTTTATGGGACAAAACAGTTAGTGTAGAGGCCCTGAAATCTGTTTCTCCACAGGCATTGTTTCACTCAGTCTTGTTATGGTCAAAAGGGACCACACTCTGTATATGACAACAGAAATGTATTGCTTGCCTAGTTAATGTTTTAACCATCTAATGGTCTGCATTATCTAATTAATAATAAAAATAAAATCTCAATAGTAATAATAATAATAATAATACAGTTCAAATTGTTATGCATAAACCCTCTTCCTGTTATCTACCTCTTTTCTGTGGCACAATACTCACTCTTTTGATGTTTCCCTGGGTCCTAAGCTTGATAGACGCAGTTTCCTTCAAGAATGGAAGGGAAGGTTTACGGTGAATGACTCGCATCATGATATCATGGCTAGGAGTAAAGTTCCTTACTTCACAGACCTGGGGGCCACTTGGGGCTATTTTTACATGTTTTTTTTTATCACTGTCTACTTTCTTCTCACTGGGTCCCAGCTTAAGCTGGAAAATTGCACAGAGCCTAATGTAAAGGGTGCTTGTCTGTTACTCTGTGACAGCTGAGGAGTGTAAGAGCTTTACCACATACGGTATTCCCAGGGCTTCAGCTACAGCAGGGCAGGCATCAGTCACTTGACCTCTAGGACTGTTGCAACAAGCTGCTGCCAGATCAGGCCAAGGCAAGCCTGGGTAGGTCCTTAGAGTCCTGAGTGGGTGAATTTGTGCTCTGCAGT
>NW_008823960.1:172192-230335 GCF_000699105.1 Pygoscelis adeliae | reverse complement strand
GGGGGGAGTGTTGTCTACTGGGAGATTCACTTCAAAGTGCACTCCTGATTTAAACCAAAATGCTGATGTAGAGGCATTCTAAGTGGGTTAGGAGTTTGTGTGCTTTGAAAAGTGATTTTGTCACTTAGAGTTCGGGCACCTAAATGCTTAGGTCACTTCTGAAAAATACTAAAATGTACCTTATAATTCTTATTGTAAGCCTCTATTTCCTCGCCTGCATGTCAGGCTACACCCCCCATACAATTTTTAGAATGTCTTCCCAAAGGCACTACTTCTTACTGGCAGACCCAAGATATTTGCAATTCACAAGCTGCAAACCTTGGCTGAACTGCAAAATGCTATTGCTGAACTGAGCTTTTGTAATTTTTTAATAGCTTTTATGGCTGTAGGCAGATATCTGCTCTCAAGTGTTTCTGAGGCAAAGAAAGAGAGTCCAAAGGCCAGAAACACACACATTACCTCTTCCCCTCCTCATAATGAGATGGGAAAGAGAAGATTGAATCTTCAGTTATCTCTTGCATGTGTAGCACAAAAAGAAAAGCTATACGCCTGCTACAATCACCAGTTCACCCATCCCTGCAGGCACTTTTTGCAACATTGTTCTAGCAGTCAACATAAAGTTATGTGTTTGACTTTAGAGAATGGAATAGTATACAGAGCTCAGATTAGTACTGCATTTACTATCAGTATAAATATGAGGTACTATGATGATTACAGTGTTCATTACTAATCTTTTTTTAAAATTAGTTTAAGCTGCAACATTGCATTTAGCATGTGCCAGACACTGAAACCTGCACCAAACTGATATTATGCTCCCTAAAAAAGAACTTGGGTAAAATGAACTGAAAATCACTCTAAAGCAGCAGGCTATCATTGCTGCTTTCAACAATTCATGGTAAATGACAAATCATTTTATGTCTGAAATGTCATTTTCTCTCCAATTCTGCATATCAGTATTATGCATAACATTATATTTCTTTTAATATTTACCATTTTTATCATTAGAGACAACATTGAATGTTTATTCCTTCCCTTTTCTCTTGGTTTCAATAGCATCATTTTTTGATTGGTTGGTTGGTTGGTTTCCCCTCATACACAAAAATTCCTGAGAAATACATATTTCTAGGATTTCTACACTTGGTGCCATAAAAATGGCAGATTGTTTGAAGTTTTTTGACTTTTTGCTCCTCTTTTAATTAAAACTAATGACTTCAGATGACTTCCTGGTGCCTAAGTTGGAGTTGTCAAAAATATCACTATAATATATGCTTATCAGGGTGCTAGAGACAATCTACCAAGACATAGAATGAATCTAAAAGTTAAACTTTTTAAAGATAACACATTTAAATATCTAATATTCAGTATCCAGAGCCATTCTAGAATATTAAATAAAGTTGATCTATTTTAGGGCTGCAGATATTTTTACCTAGATAGACAAATAAAGACCTAGGACTCTAATTTCAGGACCAACAGTTTTAATGGCAATGCAATTCAGTAATTATCTTCCTGAACTAAGCCTGAAGACCACCTTTTTTTGTTCTTTATTCTGTCATTATATTCTGTGTGTAAGATAGCAGAAGTTACTTTTCACTTTCTGTCTTACCTGCACTTTTTTTATTCGGTCCATTAAGTTCAGAGCCCTTTAGAAAAGAAACATTTTTATGTATGTTTAGAAAGCTGCAGGCACAGTCTAAAGTCCATGTTCTACCTTGTAGACAAATGTTCAGCTTTTCTTAATTCAGTTCACACTATTTTGTGCCTGGTGTTCCTTTATAATTATCTTCTGACTTTAAGATCCACCACCTCTCTTCAACCAAATGACACCAAAAGTTATTCTGCTCCTGTCAGTCAAGTTTTCGTATATATCTGCTTAAAACATCCTTTGAACCTTATGTCCTTTGAAAAAGAAGCTCTTTGCAATCATCGGTGTCTAACCCTAAGGCCTCCGTCAGGATCTTTCTTTCTTTATTATCTAACAGTAACTATTTTTGCTTATCTAAATGGACTACAAAGTTAAGGAATTAACTATATTTCTTCTTAGATAATTTAAAATGTGTTTTTAAACTCTTAGGAACAGAAAAAGAAATTCACTTTTATCTCTAATTGAAAAGAAGAGAAAAAGGAATATCTATTAACTCCATATTTGTTCCCTTAGACAATATTAATTCATAACCCATAGGACTCCCTCTTAGCCATGGCAGCAACATTTTAATCATATGTAATTCTGACACCCTAGACATGCAACATAAAATTATCAAAATTTCCACTTTCACTGATAAGTCCCTTAAGTAACAAGTTTCATTATCCACTTTAGCTCTAAGAGATAAAAGTACATTTAACTAACATACAAAAGTTGGACTATTTAGGTTTTATTGGTTTCATTTAAGCTGCTGCTCAGACTAAGAAGTAATTTTCCTTATTATCACTAGCTTTCAAAGAATTGAAAAGTGTTAAAGCATAAAATTTAATCATAAAGCACCGAGGTCTTCTCTTTAGAAATGGTTATTTTTCCTTCAAATATCTCTATTATCTTCTCTTTCTTTATATGTCAAACATTCACTTTGTTAATGCTTTTCCCTATGGCACTTTAATAGCATCAAATCTTAAACTAAGTAAAACTGAGTCTCAACACTGATTACATGGAAAATATCAAAGAAGAAATTTAGAGTCCCTGGAAGTGTGTTAATGACTGATTGATTGTTGTCTTATTTCTGATATTTACAAAAATGCTTTGTAGGGTCATTTTCTCTCCTCTGAATCTTACAGAATTGTAAAAGCAGCCCGGGACTGAATAAACAAAAACAATTCCCTGATATGAGACGTGCCAGAAAAAGATTTTGAGAGGGAATTTCTATGAGAATAAAATACTGCTAAATAAAATTGTTTTAATCACAACAGAAGCAAGAATCTCATAGGGAGTCTGAATGGCAACTAGATGATTCAGTACCAATTAATGAAAAAAATTGTTTGCATCACTGTCACTATGGAAGAATGAAAAAGAAAGTTCATATATGAGAGAAAAATCAGAGGAACTGACTTACAGGAGAATGCCAGCAGAAGATATTTCAAATAGATAAGTGGATGAATAGTACTCATATTCTTGTTTAGCAGGTTTATTACCATTTGTTAACAGTTTGGGAGAAACATATTATCCGCCTATGAATTCTGAAGGAACTTAGCTAGGAAACTCTTCACTAGGAATGGGGAAGTTACAAAAGGCAACAGCCAACTTCTTAAATGTCAATTAAAATGATAACTTAAAAAGGAGTCTAGGAAAATATGGAGAATTATGAACAAGCAATTTTGGTTTCTCTACTTTGAAAAAGTTATAGCAGAGAACAGAATTAATGGAGATGGTGGTAAATATAATGGGAAGAGTCAACAAGGCTTATAGAAAGAAATGTCTTAGAAGGTCTTAGAGTTCCTTGAGGGAATCTATAAGCATATAAACAAGAGTAATTCACTATGTAAATGTGCTTATATTTCAGAAAACTTCTTGACAGCCCTTCTTAGAGTCCCTTACCCAAATTAAGCTGTCATAGGATAAGAGCAAAGATAAGACCCCACCCTCCTAATTATTTGCAGCTTGTTAGCATTCACAATTCAAGCTATTTTTTCACCTATGACAGAGGTCAATCCAATACTTCCTAAAATCAGTAGAATGAAACACCTTCTAGACGTGCCTATAGCTGTCCATTCTCTATAAAAAGGGTCCTAGCAGTCTAGATAAAACTCAATACCTAAATATTAAATGTCTAAAACACTGATGGGGACTATTAATTTTTTTTTCACTAAATATGAAACCAGGTACCTTGTGGGTTGAAAATGTAATTAAATATCACATTCCTAAGCACTCTTATACACAATTAACCTCAATTGTATCATTTCCTAATTTGTCACACTTAATTTTGAAAATATTGTAATTTCCTTCTAAGGAGTGTACATGTGATTTTATGTTTAGAATTGTTAATAGCAAGCCTGAAAGAATGCATGACATGCCAGCTTCAAACTCTAACATTCTCTTTAAAGTGGTGAATCTAAATAATTGATTACTACTTAAACCTGCATGAATATGGTTTCAGTTAACTTCCAGATGTTTCCATTAATATAATTATTTAAAACAAACCTAAGTCCAAATCCTTTTACATATAATATAAATATTTATGTTCTCATCTTTTAATAAAATATTTGACAACAATTAACTTGGAGTTATTTATTTTTGGAACTGAAAGTTAATATGACTGACAAAAAGCTTCTCAAACCTTCTCTGTCACCCTCCCTCCCATACACCTACACAGATGCTTATAAAAAAGGAATTGCTTCAAAAGTATATACTGAAAATAATTCCTAGAAAAACATTCTTTGTGTCATTTATGTTATGATTTTGTCTGTACCCTCAGGACTTATATGTGCTTACTGTTGCACAAACATAAAAAGAAAGAATTTCTCTGCCTCAGTAGACTTATAGCTAGTATAATAATAATATAAATTACAAGAGGAGAGGGATCTAAGTTAACCGTCTAGATTGCTTATGGTGTAATTAATTTCATTTTGATGTATACATTACATGTTAAGTGAGGAAAATCCCATTTCAAGAGTTGGATTGCAGGCATCTAAGTGTAGACAACTATCTACATTAAATTTATGGCTGTTAGCAGTGAATAAAAAATAATGACAGTGGAATTGTAAAAGCTGTTAAGGATTTGTGGAGTAGATTCCAAATTCTTTGCGTGTGTATGTGTGGTGGGGGTGTGAGTATGTATGTGTTTGGACCGCACTCCTGTACTCAAAAGAACACATTACATATTTCTTTAACCTCAACCACCTCTCTACTTGGCAATGGAAAGTAATCCCAAAGTTGGCTAAGCATTTCAGGACATCAGTGTAACCAAAGTAAGTATCCAAAGTAAAATTTTAAACTATTAAAATTAATTCTTCAGACTCTCCTGTAGCTGTTTTAAACACATTTCCTATGGAAGAATATAATTTCATTCTAAGAAAAAATTGTTATGAGGAATTAATTTTTCAAACATGAACTTGTAAAATTTACTTCTTGCACCCAATTGTTTCTGGTCATATTCAGAAGTGCCAGAGATTTGAGAATCAGTTCAGCTTAGCATCTCCCATGTGTTGAATGCAATTCATTGCTCTACCTTGTTGAAGTCATATGTTTGGTTTCCATACTTTCCTTTAGGATAAGATGACACAAAAATTCAGCATTCTCTTTCTCATCAACCATGCACATGATGGTGATTCCTGGGAAATGGGAGATCAGACCAAAGTTCATTCTCTGCCGAGCACGTTTAAGTCCATTTTTCTGGATCGCAGGAGCATTCTGACCACTGAGCTTCAGGTTCCTTTGAAAAGTGTTGATGAGGGAAGGAATATGTGTAAAGCTCTCAAAAAAATCCTGGCTGTAAACAACAAATCTGTGGCAATATCTAAATTCAATTGAAACCAACTTGTACTGTGCTGCTAGGCTTTTAATAATACAGATTCAGCATTAAGGGTGATGTTAAGAAGCCATGGTAGACCATGGTAACCTCTCCCAGGACTTCTGAGATAAAAAGATCTTGAGGGAATGTCAGAATCATCAATATATAAAGGGGGCTTATAAGAAAGATGGGGACAGACTTTTTAGGAGGGCCTGTAGTGACAGGACAAGGGACAATGGTTTTAAACTGAAGGAGGGCAGGTTTAGGTTGGACATAAGGAAGAAATTTTTTAAGAGGAAGGTGGTGAAACACTGGAACAGGTTGCCCAGAGAAATTGTGGATGCCCTATCATTGGAAGTGTTCAAGGTCAGGTTGGATGGGGCTTTGAGCAACCTGATCTAGTGAAAGATATCCCTGCCCACAGCGGTGAGGGTGAACTAAATGAACTTTAATGGTCCCTTCCAAACCAAACCTTTTTATGATTCTATGATTAGATCACATGCAACTTTTGAAGAACACTGTATTTTATATCAGCTTCCAAACTGTCACACACACTTCAGGAAATATGGTCACATAAGTATATATCTGCCACTTTCCTCATAATGGAACACAAAAGCAAAAACCCAGGGAGAATGATGCTTACTTGCTTTGGCTATGAATTTAAATTACAGAGAATGATTTGGAAACACATATGCTCCAGAGAGATGGGTAGTGAGAAAAGAACGATTTGCTTTGAAAGAAAAAGTGTCAAACTTATTTTGTTTATCTATATCACTATTTTGCATAGACGTAAGTGGCGATTAGTTCAGAGCATCAACTGAGATATCTGGTAACAGACTGTTAGAAGTTTCCCCCCTCAAAAAAACCTCCATTCCTATGATCAAGTACCTGTATAGGACTACATACACTGGCAGGTTGTGAGGATGGTAAAGAAAGGAACATTTTTTTGTTTGTTTCATCAACATGTATTTCGCATTGTCTTGTTAAAAAGCAACATAACTTAAGCAAATAAGTTCCACTAGAAATAACAGAAAGTAAATGCTGTAAGATTATTTTTATATGACAAATACCTAAGTGGATTTATGTTATATCCTTTCCTGCCACCTCTTCCCCCCACCCCGAATACTTGTCAGTTATTACAAATAGATTAATTTAAAATATTACCACTATATTCCACTCAAGGTTCCCTTCTCACAAATATTTTTGAGTATTTGTAGGTGCTTGGAACAAATAACATTCCAGATGTAGAGAAATTTCAACTCTTTGAGGGAAGAAAAAAAACAAAACAACAAAATAACACCTTATCAACCTCTTTTTTAATAAGAAAAACTAATATATTTTAACCAGAGATTGTTACAGAAGCACCCTAACATTCCAGAAGAATAGCAATGGATCAGAAGTGGTTAACTTCATATGCAGGAGAATCTCAGAACTGAACAGGATTTGGTAAATGAGGACATTTAAAAAACCTCCTACTCCCACTCTTCTAGTGTCTAGTCTTGCACAATGAACATCCTTAGTCAGACACAGATACCTGCTTATCTACTATCTGCAATCCAGTTTTAAAAAAAAAAGACATAATGAGAATGTCCACAGATTGCAACACTTTAAAGCAAATCTCATAATAATTGCCAGACAGTCAAGTCTAGATAATGATATGTATCCAATGATGATAATGTATGATAATATATCCAATCCCAAACATGGATACAGGCTGGGCAATGAGTGCATTGAGAGCAGCCCTGCAGAGGACTCGGGGGTATTGGTGGATGAAAAACTGGACATGAGCTGGCAATGTGCGCTTGCAGCCCAGAAAGCCAATTGCATCCTGGGCTGCATCAAAAGAAACATGGCCAGCAGGTCGAGGGAGGTGATTCTCCCCCTCTACTTGCTCTGGTGAGACCCCACCTGGAGTACTGCGTCCAGCTCTGGGGCCCTCAGCATAAGGAAGACATGGACCTCTTGGAGGTGGTCCAGAGGAGGGCCACGAAGATGATCAGGGGGATGGAGCACCTCCCCTTTGAGGACAGGCTGAGAGAGTTGGGGTTGTTTAGCCTAGAGAAGAGGCTTCGGGGAGACCTTATAGCAGACTTCCAGTACTGAAATGGGGCCTACAGGAAAGATGGGGAGTGTAGCGATAGGATAAGGGGTAACGGTTTTAAACTGAAAGAGGGTAGATTTAGATTAGATATTAGGAAGAAATTTTTTATGCTGAGGGTGGTGAGACACTGAAACAGGTTGCCCAGGTTGCCTGGAGAAGTTGTGGATGCCCCCTCCCTGAAAGTGTTCAAGGCCAGGTTGGATGGAGCTTTGAGCAACCTGGCCTAGTGGAAGGTGTCCCTGTCCATGGCAGGGGGGGTGGAACTAGATGATCTTTAAGGTCCCTTCCAACCCAAACCACTCTATGATTCTATGATTCTATTTTTTTTTCTTGCTTTTATTTTCAAAAATTGTAGTTTTGATCACCTATTGAGACTAGTGTAATTAGTGTACTTTTTGGTTGCAGGTATACATTTTGTCTTTTTTAAAGAAATCAAGTACTTGTTGCTGTCATAAGCAAGGTAAATGACTGCATGACCTAATGATTTGATTTTTTAAGCTTCCCTTTATTTTTCTAAAGCAGTATCATTAGTATTCATGTAGCATAATACTTAAACTGAAGCCAAACAAATACATTTTTTGACTGGAAGAACAAATTTTATTGTAAATCATAATTCCACAAGAAGTCTTTCTAAAACTGTTCTTACTACTTTAAAGTTTTTAATGTGATTGACACAGTCATTGTAGTGCTAAATTTTTGCAAACTGCTAATTTATGTCTTAGCCACGTGCTTTGTAATTTACCCTTACTTCTGCTAGATAAGATAAAGTAAGATTGATCTGCCTTTTTCATGTAAAGAACTTTATAGTCCTCATGTATTTTGAAAGCATACAGAGTAATTCCCCTTGTTCCTTTAATATTCCAGTTATTTCTGAATTTGTCAGTCTGAAATATTAATGGGATGAACATTAGTGGAAAAAAAATCCCTGGTTTTTTTGGAAATAAGTTACTTTGGAAATTATAACAGAAAAATGTGGTGAAAAAAAAAGGAAGGTACTTTTTCTGAAGTACATTCAGACAGGAAGACACACTTGTACTGGCTGTCCTCCATTTTTCTTCAGATAGGAGAGTTTTGCCATGTGGATGTGGATGGTATGTGGATGGTAAAAACACAAGGCAGAATACTCCAAGAAGAAACATTATTTATGGACTAGATTCTTCTGAACCAGGAAAAATTAATGAAAAGATGGAGATGATACAGAAAATATAGAAGTTGGAGGAGATCCACTATTGTGGTGTTGAGCAAAAGGTGCTTTCAACTTTGAGAAGTAGGAAGAAAAAACCAAAACCTGAAACTTCATGCAGTTAAACTTCTTGAAGTAAACTAAAACATTTTCAGATCTGCCCTGTAGGAAGAATGAGTTCCTATCAAAGCCAGAAAACTGCCAAGAAATGCCAGAAATTTATAATTATACAGGAAACTTACTGACCATCTTTCATTTCCCCAAAGACCAGTAGTTCTTATATTTTTTCATTGCTTTTGTTTTAATGCACAGCTCTCCCTCCAGGACGTTCAGGCAAACTATCTAAAAGGCCTACTTTGAACACTGATACAGCTACACGCAGTTTGCACAATCTAGAGAATACACCAGTCCTAGAGAAACTCCTTCTAACGTCAAATATTGTATAAACATATATATATATGCACAAAATATACTGTAAAGGATGCATGTCCTCAGCCAATACAGCAGTAATGGTCAGCCCCAGTAGTTATACTGTAGAGATTATATGAGGGAATTAATATGACCAAATTTGATGAGATGGCATAAGATGCTGCTAAAGGAAATGTTTTCTAAAAACAAGCAAACAACAGCTACACAACATTCAATCACCATTAAATTTTGAAAGAATTTTAAAAAACTATGATTATACATCATGATTATTATGAACAGAAAGAAGCTGTGGTATTCTTAATTAGGAATTTGTGATATATCAAGTATCTTCTAGTTAGGGTCTGGCTGGGATGGAGTTAACTTTCCTCATAGCACCCCATATAGTGCTGTGCTTTGCAATTGTGGCTAGAATGGTGTTGATAACGTACCAATGCTTTGTCTATTGCTTGACTGTGCTCGCAAGGCATCAAGGCTGTCTATTCAACCTTCCCCGTAAAGGCTGGTAGGCTGGGGTGGGCAAGAAGCTGGGAGGCGACACAGCCGGGACAGCTAATCCAAACTAACCAAAGGGATATTCCATACCATATGACATCGTGCTTAGCAATAAAAGCTAAAAGAAAAGAGGAAGAGGGTGGGCATTTGTTACTAAGATGTTTGTCTTCCAAAATAACCACTATGTGTACTGAGGCCCTGATTCCCAGAAAGTGGCTGGACATCACCTGCTGATGGGAAGTAGGGAATAAATCTCCTTTGTTTTTGCTTTTTTTCTGCATGTAGCCTTTGCTGCTTTTTTTTTTTTTTTTAATTAAACTGCATTTATCTCAGCTCACAAGTTTGGATTTTTTTTTTCATCTTATTTCTTCCTCCTGTACTGCTGAGGAGGGGGAGTGAGAGGGGGAGGGTGGGCACATGGTGACCAACCAAGGTTAACCCACCACAAACAATAATTCTTTAGTTCTCAGGATATGAGAGAAGAACCTGAGAATGTATCTCAATTTAACCATAGGATTTCTAAACCAGAATGTGAATCAAAGTATTCCTACATTACGTCTTTACATGTGTTTCCAGTAGTGAAATGATTTCTCAGAATCTTTTAGGGTTTCTCCTAATTAGTTCCACCTTTCCAGTGACTATTTTTACCATTAGCTGAGGAAAAAACTAAGGAAAGGATTTTTTCATATCTATGAATCCTAAAAATCAACAAAAAGTATTTCTATAGAAACAAGTTATTTATTTGCGGCATTGAACAGGGATCAGCAGATCAAGCAGCTAAGGCTGATGTTGTGACATTGATACTTTGTAAAATCCCTGAATTTTATTTCTGATGAGATTTTATTGGGTTTCTGGCACCAAAAGTCTCCATGATAATGTGTTTTGGAGTTGTCATGGTTCAGGTTCTGATGCCACCATCAGCAGCTGGTGTACCTTCTCTGCATACCTGGAGTGGAAATTCCAGTTCAGTTTCCACAAACAAATGCTCCAAAAACATTCTGCAAACTGAGCCAGCACTCAGGAAGCAGAGGCGGTCAGGGTTTCATTAGAAACCAGAATATCACTCTGAACCAAAAACCTGACACACGTGGCCAAAGGGATTCAGGTATATTGTTAGTGTTTATTGCTAGATCTAACTCCAGAAACCCTCTTCCAGAGTAAGATAGGTAAAATAATTGCTAAGCAGGATGTATATGGTGAGTTATGTGCCAGAGAATGGGATCCATAAAGCTAAAACATAAAGAGGATAAAAACTAAAAATAGTCAGTGGAAGACAATAAAGGAGGTATGAGCTTGAAGTCTTTCTTTTTTCACAGATTTAATGCTTCAAAAGGGATTCAGTTTCCTTACCTGAAACTTGTCTCAATTATATGTGTCTAAGGAAAGTTGTGGTTTTACACTGGTTGCTTTTTAAACATGATGAGTGATGGTAGTTCAAATTCTCAGTGTTTATATGATTATATTTTTGTAATTAACATTGCTGTGGTTCTGAAGGTCAAACAACATGATGTAGGCAAAATCATTTGAAGGAGATTTGAGTGGAACCACAAATGGACGTGACAGTGCTTACTTGAGCTTGAGACACTCTAGAGAGGATGGATGAGAACAGAGCTCATCTTCCCACTCTCAGGGTCTCACGCTGAACAGCATAAGGTGATTTTTCTAAGTAGTGGAGCAGAGTGCTCTGTTCAGCCTCCTGTTTTGCTATCACTATGTTTTTAAGTTATATCAGCTTTAAGAAGGTACCCTATATCTGATCATCCTTCACATTTTACACATTTTTTGTTCCAGAAATCCTTTGCACTTTTGACCATTGTCATAGGTTAACCCCGTCAGGCAGCTCAGCCCCACACAGCTGCTCGTTCACTCCCCTCTGGTGGGATGGGCGAGAGAATCAGAAGGGTAAAAGTGAGAAAACTCGTGGGTTGAGATAAAGACAGGTTAATAGGGAAAAGCAAAAGCTGCATGCACAAACAAAGCAAAATAAGGAATTAATTCATTACTTCCCATCAGCAGGCAGGTGTTCAGCCATCTCCAGGAAAGCAGGGCTCCATCACACGTAACGGTTACTTGGGAAGACAAACGCCATCACTCCGAATGCCCACCCCCCCCTTCCTTCTTCTTCCCCCAGGTTTATATGCTGAGCATGATGTCATATGGTATGGAATATCCCTTTGGTCAGTTTGGGTCAGCTGTCCCGGCTGTGTCCCCTCCCAACTTCTTATGCACCCCCAGCCTGCTCACTGGTGGGGTGGGGTGAGAAGCAGAAAAGGCCTTGACTCTGTGTAAGCACTGCTCAGCAATAACAAAAACATCCCTGTATTATCAACACTGTTTTCAGCACAAATCCAAAACATAGCCCCGTACTAGCCACTATGAAGAAAATTAACTCTATTCCAGCCAAAACCAGTACAACAGTGAGTTATTTCTGAAAAGCTGAGATAGTAACATTGTTCAAGCAGCCAGCAGAAGTCACTGATACAGGACATCTGGTCTTTAATCTTTGTTATAGACGGAAGTAATTTCTAATAATAAATTTCTCTTTTATCTGACAATGTAAAATACAACTATGTAAAATGTGGTCATCAGGGTGCCATAGCATACTTACTAGTGTAAATTCAAAAGGAAATTATCATGAAAATTTTTGGACACAACTGATGATTACAAACAACAAAAACAGTTTATCAAAATGAAATTTGAAGAATCAGTGATTTCCAGTTCATTTTATAGACTATGTATTTACATAAATGAAATTGAACTATTCTGCACTTAGATTGCCTATTCCCAGCCTCTCTTCCCTCTCTACCAAGCTTTATTCTTGTCTTGACATATTGAAAGTCACTAGGATGAGTTATTACTCATTGAAGTGACAGTATATCTTAAACTCTACTTTTCAGTAATAGAATACATGAGGCAGAGAATTCTAATGGAAAAAAGTAAAACACATATGCCAGTTTGACAGAAATAAATTGTACATGTAAAAAAGTCCTAAGCTTCCTAAACCTGTGAGAAGACTTCTTTTTCACAAACTGGAGACTAGTTTAACCTGAAATTATTTTTTAGTAAACCTCATAAGAGAAAGGGAAACTAAAAGCTATTCTGTGTTTAAAGTCACTTAAGAAGAGATAATCAATATTTTAGAATTTTCCCAAACCCTTCAATGCAAATAACAAATAATGCCAGCTAAAGAAAAGAAAATAGATTTTTAATACCAGGGACTTACAACATCGGACATTAGAAACATGATCTTTCATATATGGTCCATAAAAGTCTGCATAACAAACAAAAACCTCTCTAAGGAAAAAAAGATTTTTTTTCCTAAGGAACCAATACACAACAAACTAGGTCTGAAGATGAAGATGTACTGTTAAGCCTTATTACACTGAGGGGAAACATAAATAAACTCTGTAAGTCTGTCAGACTCAGAGTAGTCTTTGAGGCCAGAGGCAACACAAACATGATGGGTATGAAGTCACAGTGCCAGTTGTTATATGACAAGAATTTTTAAAAAAATCATATCCTGAATGCTATTTTTCCTTTTTTTTTCCCTTTGTTTTATTTTCACTTTTGTTGACTGGCTGAGATCATAAAATTGAAATACTAGAGAATGATTCACTTGCATATTAGAGAGACAGTGAAGCTAAGAATTACTTAAGTACCTCAGGTAAATAACACAATAAATACACCAGTGAGCATGAATATTCTTTCTTTCATATGCATATTGCATTTACATTTACTTCAGCAGAATATTTAAGAATGTCAGTCTAAAATGATTATTACTCTCAAGCGAAGTGTTTGCAACCTTTTCTTCCAACACACAAATGCTTCTAATGCCTTCACATAAATTAAAGCCAGGGAAAAAAAAAATATTTGATTTAGCTAGTTGAAAAGTGAAAAAAAAAGGTTTTTACTTTCTGCAAAATTATTGCTGTTTTTGTTGTCTTCTTTAAACTGGGAGGAAAAAGAACATAATGAAATATTAGATATGATTCACAGTATTATTTTTTTTCAATGTTAAGCACATTAATCTCAAGTTTAGGAGTAAATTTACCGATATTCAAAGAAACTAGGAAGAAAGCATTATCCTACACATAATTATTAGAGCATTCTGCTCTAATGTCAAATAAAAAGTCTTCTAAATCTGCAGTCTTCTACTTTTGACCACAAAGTTGAAATTGGGCCCACCTCATCACCAAAACAATGTAACCCTTGGTTTATGGAATGAAAATTTGAAACACCAATCACTAATTGCTTTTCATGCACTATATCTTTGTGTAACATTCAAAGCATTAAATCTGAACTGTATGTTTATGGTCTGATTTTTTAAAAATACCTACAGCCATAGGAATTATTGTCTCAGTTCTATCTAATCACATGAATAATTGCAGTTTAGTAGTTTTGAATAGTTTTCTTTGAAACTGCACTTTTAATTGAATATATTATTCGTCAGGGAGAAAAGCAACACATAAAGTCCTAGTCACAGTCACAAACACAAGGACGTTCAATTAGGGTTTAATTATTCAGTGATGTTTAATGTGACTACCATCAGTGAATATTACCATTTTCTATGGTAAGATAGATGCTTCTGAAGTAGGAGTCCTTTAAGGCAATCTATCCATGCACATGCACATGTATACTGAGAACTACTACAGAAACCTAAACCAAAGAAGCAATGGCATTAGATATCAAGGGATCTTTTGGGAGCCTGAATAGATCAGGTCTGCCCCAAATTCATTTGGAAGGCAAGGTACAACTAGAGATACTCTGCACTTGAAACCTAGCTAGGGTTTCCTGCCATCCAAACCTGATATGCTTTGGGGTCTGCAGAGTGGCGCATGTTTGGGTTGGTCACCTCAAGTAACGTCTGTGTCACTTCATCTTTCTTTCAAGTCTGAGGAAAGGTATATTCTCAATTCAGGAAGACTGAGCTTCCAGAGCATTAAAGACCTTCAGCTTCAGAGCTAATCTTCTATACAGTATTTATCTTAAAAAAAAAAAAAAAAAAAAGCACCTTAAGTTTTTGACAGTGATCATACAAAGCATTCACACTGCAAATATTCTTTCCAGTGAAGACCTCTCTCTTTCAGTCTCACATTGTAAATGAAAGCAAAATAATTCTGAAAACTATCAAGAGGCAGGATTTTTTTGGGGAAAAAAAAAAAAAAAGCTAAAACAAAAACCAAACCCCCCCTGTGCAACTGATGTTACAAGTTCTTCCAGTAACTGCCTCGTTTGTTTTCTCATCTTCTGCCCGACTGAGTCTGCGGCAAACTCCCACCAACCATTAATAAAAAAGGTCAAGGTCAAACGTCCTGTCCTCCATGTACCTTTCTTTGATAAAGAAACAACTGAGAATTCA
This sequence comes from Pygoscelis adeliae, assembly GCF_000699105.1. NCBI lineage: Eukaryota > Metazoa > Chordata > Aves > Sphenisciformes > Spheniscidae > Pygoscelis > Pygoscelis adeliae. Next base: position 215,336 of record NW_008823960.1, on the reverse strand, counting down.
TATTAAAATTTCTACACATAAAATGAACAAGTGAGAAATGTGTTCATTTTCCCCTTACTCCTGGAGTTCCACTGACTTCTGTCTGAATTTTCCATCCTCTACACATTTTCTACTTGAATTATAACTTTGGGCATTGGACCCTGCCTATGTTTCTTATGTTAAAAGAGAAATGAGCAATAGGTGATAAAGCATGGGCATTTTTGCTTAAAAATGTTTCCAGAATTACATTTTTATTAGATTAGTAATGATTTTGCAGTTAAAGTCTTTTAGCAAAAAAAAAAAAGAAAAAACAAACAGTGTTAAAACAATTCAAATAGGATTAGTGCTGAAGCATTGAAAACAATGTGTTAGAAAAATCTACATCTGAGAACTAAAGCTAAATTTAAGGATACAGTTTTCAAGAGAACTTAGAGATGAATTACTTTTTCTCCCACATAAACTTAAGTTAAAAGTTGAAAGAAAGTCATTAAAAGGACAACTTACATAGTTTTACTCATTTGCCCCCAAAGGGTTGAGTCTCAAAAATTTTTTCAGAAGAAATTCAGTGAGATTTGAGACAGGTCAGTGAACTGAAGAATAATTTGCTTTCTAACATTACTTTTGCAACACCAAAACAGAAAGGTCTGTTCCTGCAGACTGAAAGGTGAAAGGTAATGTTAAAGAAGTGAGATCTGAAAATTAAACCGTTAACTGAGTTCATATTTGGAGTGATATATGTGTACAGTGGAAAATTAATAAAGAAGATATGCCAAAAATACATAACCACCCCTTTAAAATCCCACTTCAGAATTACATTACCTGTTATTTCTTGTTATATGCTTGTGAGGACCATAATTTTGAGACACCCTCCTAAAGTATATTTTAGTAAACCAGTGTCATGTCACTAAGCAAATGGAACACTTGCCATGTCAACGTGTTCCTTATTATACTCCTCACATTTTCTCCTCACATTATTCTCATGATTTAGACCCAGCTCTAATATTATTAGTTTGTTGTAATCCATAAAATAGAAATTACTGTAGTTACTTGTAGATGTGTTTGAATAATATTTAAATGCAATGTATTTAATTCTTATATCTTACAGGACACCCTGTGCAGTGCTAATAAAAATGGTTTCACAATGTGATATGTCATACATAAATTTGGGCGTGTGTGTGTGGGTTTGTTTTCTTTTTTTCTCTTTTTTTCTTTTTTTTTTTTTTTAATAGGACAGCTAATCTATGTATAATCCTTTCTTGAAATTAAATTCTGGCATTATATGACAGGATCGTGTTTGGAATTAACATAAATCTTGGCATAGGCAAACCAAATAATTACTGCAGTCTCTGATCCACCTTAATGTTCACACTTATTAACAAAGATTTAGACATAAAGCAACTACTACCATTCATTTGGTGAGGATTAATTCACCAAAGATAGTACAAAGCACAGTGGTAGTGGATTGACATTGCTAAGTTTTTAGGATACAGTTCAGCTAACTATTTAAAGGTAGACTTCCTGATAAAGCTGCCATCTCACAGATAAATTTAATGTTAGGAATAGATATTTAAGAGATGAAGTATATGTAAATGTTTTGAGTGTCTTGATTCAGTTATCTGCAATGTTTAGTAATAAGAAGGCTTTGAAGGTAGGTGATACTCTTTATTGTATTTTTAAGTCTAATTTATGAGGAAAAACATAGTCTATACATTAATGGCTATTTTATCAGTGGCTTTGTTCTCAAAAAAATGAAAAAGATGAGGTTTGCGGTATTGCACTGTCACAGAGTGTGCTGACCTGTTCGAGCTGATTTCAGGACCAACACAGTCTATTACCTGTTTCAGAAAGGAAAAGAAACATACATTTCCTAGAGGACACTTTGAAATTTTAGTTTATCAACAATTTTGGTAAGTAGTTGTCTGGAATATGAAGTTCTGTTTTATCCTGACAAAGAACTTTGGGAGAGTAAAGGAAGACTTCTAAAGGTGGGATGGATCAGTAATTAGAATACTCTTCTCAGACCTCAGAAACATCATTTTAAGGTCGTCTTTATTACAGACTTCTTGTGATTAGAGATTACCTGGGATTACAGACTACAAAAATAAATGCTTCTGAATCAGATAAAAATAAAAAATATTTTTAAAAAAACAGGATTTGATTTCATTCCATTTAGATTTTTTTCTCAATTTGAAGGAAAATAAAAATAATTTAATAACTCATGAAGGTGTTCTGCAATATTAACATGAAGGAAATTTTGCCATTATCTCACAAAAATTAGTAACTATTTCCAGTAGATAGTGGACTGTATTTGGATCAGCTTATTGGCAAATTAACTACTTTACTGCTAACATCTTTTTTACCATTAAAGTACTTAACCTGCAATCACACAGACACTGGTATTTACGAGCTTATGCCATCCTGTTGTTGAATTATAAATCTTCAGCCTTTTCAAGCAGGGAATTTGTTAAAGCTTCAAATTATTTAAATAAATTATTTTCATTGCATCATACCACACTTCCCAGGTGCTGGACTTTGCATTTGTCCTTTCATAAGATTCCTGTCGATCCATTTTTCCAGCCTTTTAAGGATTCTTTGTATGGCAGCTCTACCCTTCAATGTATTGACTCATAACCTGCAGCTTGGTATCATCTGCAAACTTGATGTGAGTGCACTCCAATGTCTCCTCAAGGTCTTTGATAATAATGTTAAACAGGACAGGTACCAAGATAGAGCCCTATGGTATCCCACTTGATTTGAAGATCATTAGTATTTTATTTCCATTCCTACTCTGATTTTAACATTTTATGTAAATTACATTTGTTTTACTTCTAGCTTTTTAGCAAATTAAATTAGTTCTTCAGGAAAAATTAAATGGCAAAACACATAGACGCATAAATGCACAACAATAAACTTTTTTTTTTTTTCCTTATTTAAATGTGTGAACTTCCTTCTGTTGTGACATTTTAACCACAGAAACAGATAGCTGAAAATGGTTATGGTATGCAATGAGCTTCTACAAATACGGAATACATACATAATGTATCTGAATACTTCTGTTCCCTTTCTGGATCCAAATTCATAATTGTCTTTGGAGGAAAAAAAAAGAAAAAAAGAAACCAACATTTTATCTTTCCTTGCAACTTCTTCCTATTTATTAAATGCAATCAGCATTTCTAGGTGATATTTTCTGTGGTTCAAATAGCAGAAGTATTGTTAAGTGTACTTGCCCTTATTTGTTAAACATGCTTACCCTTATTTGTAATGTGAATTACAAAGAAATAAATTGTTTATATTCTTCTGTTTTACAAAATGCTGAACACTTCAAGTTAAATATTGTGTGTGTGTATATATATATTTATATATAAATAAAAATGTATGTCTCTGTGTATACACACTAAATATACACCACATAATTTGGTTTGGAGATCATAATCAGTAACAATACATTTTTATATTGACTTTCCCTATAATTGTGGTGCTGTAATTGTAGGCAATGAAATAAAATCCTGTTGTGGTGCAGATGTTACCAGGTTGTATGGTTTTATTATATGCAAATTAAATTGTACAACTCTGGATTTATCTAAACCACAGACTTGGATTTCCTCTTTGACCTACATTCATTGCACAGGGAATGCTTTGTATGCTCAATTACTCATGTTTGTACAGAAATTATCAGGAGGTAAATTTATATTTAGAATTTATGGTGAGATAGCATGCTTCTGAATCCCCAGGCCTAGATACATAGCCTGGTGGGTAGCAACTGTGTACTTCAGTCAGTTCTAAGCACACAGAAGAATCCTCCATCTCACCCAATCCCTGCTTTCTGTGGAGAAGACATCAAAGTCTGTGGTTCAGATGAGAGCTGTGATGTTACTGGGTGCTGGCAGAGGTTATCAGTAAATTAATAGGGTAGTAAAGACATATCAAAGTCTCCAAATCTTTTTTTCTGGATCACAGCTCACTTTGCATCTTATTTAACTAGGGATTCCTAACATAAAATACATCATACCTATGATAAGCACTCTGTTCTGCCTGTTTGCCTTTTTGCTTCCACTTGGAAGCTTTTGAATGCAACAATTTAGATCACAGATATCTAAAAAATATTTATCTTATAAGAATAAAAATCAAATTTAATAACTTGAAACATTAAAAATGATATTTTCAGTATGGAAATTGACAGCTCGCAAAATAATTTCCTATTAGACATAAATTAATAACATCCTGGTAGTTCTAGCCAAAGGTCCATCTAGATCAATTGTGGATTGACTAGGGAAGAGTATAAGGACATAGGAAACACTGAACAATGCATCCCTAAATACTTTTCCCACTTTCAACAGTTAGGGACTTCCTAAACTAAAAGTATCTCTGTATTTAACAGACCTCAGTGAAAGGAGGTTGTAGACTCAGCCTGAAAGGAGGTTGTAGTGAGGTGGGTGTCGGTCTCTTCTCCCAAGTAACTAGCGATAGGACGAGAGGAAATGGCCTCAAGTTGCACCAGGGGAGGTTTAGATTGGATGTGAGGAAAAATTTCTTTACTGAAAAAGTGGTGAAACATTGGAACAGGCTGCCCAGGGAAGTGGTTGATTCCCCATCCCTGGAGGTATTTAGAAGACGTGTAGATGAGGCGCTTAGGGACATGGTTTAGTGGGCATGGTTGTGTTGGGTTGACGGTTGGACTCGATGATCTTGGAGGTCTCTTCCAACCTTAATGATTCTATGATTCAATTTCTGCTAATTTCCCAGACCCTTTTTTATGTGCATGTGGAATTTTAGTCTTCACAATATCCTGTGGCTAGGTTATTAATGAATTAACTTTGTATTGTATAAGCAAGTATCTCCTTCTGTTTGTTCTGAAACTTCCAGGTGCCAGTTTCCTCTAAAACCTGATTTCATTTCTTGGGAGTGCCATTCTGGTGTAATCATTTTGACCTGATTTTGTCATTCTGAAGAACTTTAATCTTCTCCTTAACAGGAGGGTGAAAAAGAAACAAAAGGAACTGGTATTGAAGAGGAACTCAATATTTTAAGGAAAGCATTTTCTCTGGGGACGATTTCAGCTGAAACATGATTTTGGCCACTGGTTGAACTATTTTTAAGATGATACTCCTCTCAAACAAATTTTAAAAAAGCAAACAGTATGCATGGCCATTATGAGATTTGCATTTCTAGTGCTTTTCATTAATAGTAAAAATTAAACTGGAGTAAAAACATAGCAATGGTGCTACAAATTTGAAACAATAACTTTTGGTTAAGAGATAAGGGAAGACTCCTTTTGATTTCAATTTGAATCAAAGGTTTAGGTAAACTGTTCTGCAACAAAATTTAGAAATCCCATGCTTTAAAGTGAATTTTAAGTGCATATTCAGATGTCTGCTACCAAATAGCACTGTATAGTTTTTTAAAATTGAAGGTAATACTTATAATTATTGTGACAGTCTTTGTCTTCCAGTCAGTCATATATTCAATTAGATAAACATTTTGAATCGTGGAGATGTACAAAGCCATCTCCATGACAAAACAACTTTGGTCAAGTAGTCTTTTAGATGAGTAATTGTAATGTTCAGCAAGCACCCATTTCTGTTCTCAAGGTGTTTAAAATTGCTCTTGTGATCAGGAGAATATTTGCAACAAAATATTTGTGATGATAGAATGACTAACTAGTTATTACAGTTTCAGTAGGAGAGAAGGTAGGCTCCATTTTGATTTGTGCTGACTGCAGAATGTAGTTGTCTGGAATAATCTACATGAAAGTACAAGGGACACTGTACCCTGCATGGCTGCAGTAACAAGCTTCAATTCTGACACTGTAGGGATATCTTCTTTTCAAAATTTTTTCTGCTCTATCTAGATATGCCAAGGAAGCCATAAGAAACTGAATTTGTTAGATTAAAGCAGGCATTCAAATCATTATTTATTGCCTTAAAGTTATAATGTTTTACTGTTACTGAATTATAATATGTTCTTGTTCATGATAAACTACTGGTATTGAAGTATATCATGCAGAATGGAACAGTGTGTAGGAAAAGGTAATTTTTTTTCTCCTTTCAGATCTTGATTCTTGCTGTTTCGAAACATCATGACTACATGAACTCCATAGCAAAGATATCTTATGTAGAAAATAATTTTGTTAGCTAAGGAATAGTGAACAGACAAAAATTGCTGTTGCACCTTACGTTAGGAGGAGGCATTACTAATCTAAGGACAACAACACAAAAAAAGTCCCAGGTGCTTATCAGCAAATTCAATTACATTAACAAAAAATGGCTTATAAATGCAAAGCTAAGAAGGAGTTTATATCACTCAAGTTTTTTTTTTCATAGTTGCCTTTTCATGGATCTTTACCTGAATTTGATGAGATAGGAGTAAAAGGAAACATCAAGTATTCATAGGCAGACCACATATATTAAAAATAATGAAATTGCTCTGCATATAGTAGCTTACCCAGCAGATTGTCACAGCGTGTACTCTCATTAGGATGTCTGCTTGAAGCTTAGATTCCTGGCATAAGGTAAAAATGGAATATCTAGGTGATGGAGGCTAGACACAGGTATTTATCATTATACTAAACTGTTTTTCAAAGAACTGTTAAGTCTTAAGATCTTTTGTAATATATATGTACTGACACTTATTTTAGACTGTTTTCAGACACACTTTTTGAACCTTCTTTAAACTAACAATTGATTTGCACTCTGTGTTAACAGAAAGCTGAGTTTTGGTGATAGCAGAAAAAATAGGGAAAGTTGAACATTTTGGGAATTGTTGTGATACCAATTTGTATGCATTTGAGTTAATTTCTAGCCCACTGGGGCAACAATGGCTCTTTGTATCATTTACTTTTTCTTCCTGGGAAAGCCAATTTCTAAAACTATACCAGAATTATACAGTGTGTGGAAAAGAATAAACTTGTTAGTTATATAAAAGAATGAAACTGATCGCTGGGGGGGGGCGGGGGTTGGGGGGGGGAGAGGAGAAGGAAGGAAGGAAGAGAGAAGAAGAAAGATGGAGGAAGGAAGGAAGGAAGCAAGGAAGGAAACAAGGAAGCAAGCACGCACAAGAATGAAAGGACGAATACAGGAGTCTGGCTTTCTCAAGCTGAAGCCTAAGACACGATAAATGGTGCCTTACCTGGAGCCCATTTCTTATAGCATGATGACACTTCTTATTTTAGATGCCTCCTACCATTACTGCCAAGAAACCTGTCCCTGTATCCACTGAAAATGAATTTCTGTGCACAGCCTGATCTTCATTGTGGCAAGTGACAGATATCCTGACAGCCACAGTAGCCTAGAGAACCCATTAAGAACATTATGTGAGAAAAAAAGGGATTTTTTTTAAAAAAAAGGAAACTAGGTGGACTGTGAAAAAGAACAAACAAACAAAAAAAGCCAAACATTCATTTTTGCAGTGGAGTCAATGCAATATTTTTTCCAAATGAATTTTTGCATAAAAGCCCTGTCTGATAAACATTGGTCTGTCAAAAACGTTACATGATCAGACTTTAATTAAGCATTTTAACCTCTTTAAATTATGTGGTACATTTTCATTGAATCTATGACAAGTCAGCCACACAACTCCCATGTAAGAGAATTTATATTACTAAATCTCTTACCTGCCACTTGAGTACCTCACACTTACCCTATGTTTAATTTTTATTATTGGTTGGGTTTTTAGTTTCCTTTGTCCAGTTCAATTACTGATTTCTTAATATAGTGAGTTAAAAAGGGCCAAGCAGTAACAAGAAGTAAGCTATCCCTTTGAAATAAACATCTACCTGACCGATGTGTTCTAAACTCAATGTATATTCTTATTCCCCAGCTGAGCAAAGTAAGCATGGATGAATCCTATTACAAAACAAACAAACACAAAGTAACTTCTGCATGTTTTCACTCTTTTTATAAATTAATATCATGTGCTCAGTTTTGCCTTAATAGTAATCAGGTGATGTTTAGCATGTCATAGAGGAATGCGAAGTATATCTGTGGGTAACTGCGTTTAAAAAGTTGCTCTATCAACACATGCTTGTAATGGAAGCTATTGATGTTTTAGCCATGATAAACGGATTTATCTTGCTCAGGGAGTTTGTGATTTTTTTTGCTTTAAATGGTATAATAGAAACAATTGTTCTAATTATTTGTTCACAATAATTATGTGTTCTATTCTTTTTAAAGGATATGGATGGACAGCAGAGAGGGAGGTTTCCTGTTTGCCTTTTCCTGTTGCTTTCCGGGTCAGGTAGAAGTACCTGCAAAGAACAGAACATTATACTTTCACTGGAACTAAAGAAGTATTTTCAGGGTAGTACAGAGAGACATAGGAATTTATAGCAGTTTCACTACTGAGGAGATCAGTGAGAAAATACACAGACAAGTCCCTTCCTGAAAAAAACCTTGATTGTACTGTACAAAGTATATTGAAAAACACAAAGCCAATAAAAGTTGTTTTAGAGCAAGACTGGAGGAAAACATTCAGCATGACAGGACACAGTAGGTAGAGCAGAGATTTGTTAATAAACTCTTTAATCCTCATATTGTCTTATTACATGGGTCTGAATTTTCTCATTGCCCTAGTTTGTGTTCAAATAAAACCTGGCATTAGGAGGTCAAAGGTCTTTCTGATGCTTTTGCAGTGCATATTTATTAGCTTTTTAGTTCAGATCATAGGTTGCCTTTTGAAGCAAGTCTTCCAATATTTCCCTTTGTTATATATGGTCAACATCATAAAATAGTCTTAGAGAACATAAAGAGGACTTCTTTTGGATGAAAGCTAAGCAAAAGATGCTTTCTTGCAGTGCTCTTAATGTGCTGTATTGCTAATGGCCAGTTAGTCCGTGGCATTCACCTAGAATTACTCTATTACAAAAAAAGTGTTTAATGTGTACACTGGGTCATCAGAATAAACTATTTCTCCTTATACATCTGCTTCTGTTGGGACATACATTGACTAAGAATGCTTACTCTAAGAAAGGAGGTACAAGGAGATCTACCTCACAAATCTGGACAAGTTAGGATCCCATCTAACGCCAGTCCTCTTATTCAGAAAATCAGGATCAAACAGAAAGGAGAAGAGAATGTCTGCCAAAACTCAGCTGTTTCAGTTCAAAGTCCTATGTCTCAGCTGAAATCCACCTCCAAACACATTTTTAGATAAGGTGCTATGTTTGTCCCTAAAGTGGTTATGCATTTTATGATGTTATACTCTCTGGTAATAGAATGGGTAAGTAATTACAGTATTAACATACTGCAATGTCTTTAACCAAAGCATCAAAGAATTGAATCTGGACATCAGGATCATTCTGTAAAATAATTACACCCACTGTGATCTCATGAACTAATCTTTATGGTTATGTCAATATTGCTAAATAGAAAAAGGCAGGGAATGATTTCTGGCCTCAGTTCCCAGTGGCTCTGGATGCTGAGAACTAGCCCCTTCTATGCTGGATTGCTCTGGAGAGATCTAGCTGGAGTCCTTCAAAACAGTGCCATGGGATGAACTAACAGTTAAGCAGAATGGCTGATTGGAGCTACATACCTATACTCATTGTTCAAGTTCAAGACCACCAAGGATCCTCTTTCATTTTGCACTATAGATATACTGTATGTCAGTGAAGATCCTGAGGTAATGATACAAAAGATCATCTAAATCCAAGTTGTTTCACTTTCTTTTGTCAGATGGATGAATGTTTAAGGATTCTTCCAGTGAAGAATTAAAGATTTGTAAGAATAGAGATAGGGCTGTATGACTCAAGAAGTTCAACAAAGGGAAATGCAAAATCCTGCACCCGGAGAACAACAACCCCATGCAGCAGAACAAGCTGGGGCTGACTACTGGGAAGCAGCTCTGCAGAGAGGGACACTGGGGGTCCTGGTAGGCAACAAATTGACGGTGAGCCAGCCATGTGCCCTTGTGGCAAAGAAGCTAATGGTATCCTGGGCTGCATTAGGCAAGACCATTACCAGTTGGTAAAGGGAGGTGATCCTTCCCCTCTACTCAGTACTGTTGAGGACACACCTGGAGTACTGTGCCCAGTTCTGGGCTCCCCAGTCCAAGAGAGACATGGACATACTGGAGAGAGTCCAGCAAGGGGCCACCGAAGATGGTGAAGGGACTGGAGCACTATGAGGAAAGGCTGAGAGAGCTGGGACTGTTTAGCCTGGAAAAGAGAAGGGTCAGGGGGGATCTTCTTAATGTCTTTAAACACCTGAGGGGAGGATGCAAAGAGGATGGAGTCACGCCCTTTTCAGTGGTGCCCAGTGACAGGACCAGAAGCAATGGGCACAAACAGAAACAGAGGAGATTCCATCTGAACATCAGGAAACACTTTTTCACTGTGAGGGTGACTGAGCACTGGCACAGGTTGCCCAGGGAGGTTGTGGAGTCTCATTCTATGGACATATTAAAAAAGTTGTCTGGATGTGGTCCTGGGCAACTGGCTATAGGTGGCCCTGCTTGAGTAGGGGGGTTGAATAAAATAATGTCCAGAGGTCCCTTGCAACCTCAACAATTCTGTGAGTCCATGACTGCTACGGTTGCAGTTGACTACTGAAAAGAATCACAGTTAATAATTAGTTATAACTATTTTTCATCTGTGATGCCCATTGCTATTTTATTTAATCTAGTGGAATCTGGTTATTAGAACCAAACTCTTGGAAGGTATGTGGGATGTATGTAATTATAAATTGAAGAAATATAAGATGGAAACAAATTTGTAGGCAGATTTTTTAGATTAAAAACATCATGATGCTGTGATGGTCATCAAGTGTTGTGGGTACCAGTACTGTAGTTAGAGTGTAACAGGAAACCATTAACAGTGAACTAAATTTCAACAGTTTTAAAAGTTGAGTTGTACTGCACTTTGCTACAATTAACTTGTTTGGGTCATTGTAAAGGAGCAGAGCCCATTTAATGGTGTTGCTAGCACTCCTGTTACTAGCACTTTTCCTTTTAAGACAAAGGAATTCTGAAAAATTTTGTCTGAAGGAGAAATTGTTCAGTCTATCAAATTTTAAAAGATGTTTTGGGGTAAACTCTTTTAAACTATGTATACATTTCAGAAAAATTCAGAAACAGGAAATGTTGAGGCACCTTAGGTCAAATTCACTTCACCTAACTTCACACTGAGAAAAAATCTATCATATGATTAGAAGTAGGTAGTGTCAGATGTGCCCATTTCTCTATTAAAAGCATTACGTAACACTGGCTCATATGTAGGTGGTTTCTAGAAAAAGTTCTCAGGGAGATTAAAGAAGGAGCCACTCCTTGCTTGCAGGAGAAAGAATAAACAGTCTTTGAAAGTATAGTGAGAAAGAATATAGTAGAATGCTTGATAATAAAAAGTTAAAAAAAAAGGAAAAAAGAAAGGAAATCTAGATAAAGGTAAAATAACTAGAAGTCATCTTAGTCTTGTTAGAAAATTATTAATAGAAAGTCTCAGTTGGGATTTATAACTAGGATGAAACTTTAAGTTACAAAAATAGATCAATACACTGTGGTGGGTTGACCCTGTCTGGACGCCAGGTGCCCACCAAGCCGCTCTATCACTCCCCTCCTCAGCTGGACAGGGGAGAGAAAATATATGATGAAAGGCTCATGGATTGAGATAAGGACAGGGAGATCACTCACCAGTTACCATCACAGGCAAAACAGATTTGACTTGGGGAAATTAATTTAATTTATTACCTATCAAATCAGAGTAATGAGAAATAAAACCAAATCTTAAAACACCTTCCCCCCACCGCTCCCTCCTTCCTGGGCTGAATTTCACTCCCTATTTTCTCTACCTCCTCCCTCCCGCCAAGCAGTGCAGGGGGACGGGGAATGGGGGTTGTGGTCAGTTCATCACACGTTGTCTCTGCCGCTCCTTCCTCCTCAGGGGAAGGACTCCTCACACTCTTCCCCTGCTCCAGCATGGGATCCCTCCCATGGGAGACAGTCCTCCATGAATTTCTCCAAAGTGAGTCCTTCCCACGGGATGCAGTTCTTCACAAACTGCTCCAGCGTGGGCCCCCCATGGGGTCACAAATCCTGCCAGCAAACCTGCTCCAGTATGGGCTCCTCTTTCCATGGGATCACAGGTCCTGCCAGGAGCCTGCTCCAGCATGGGCTTCCCACAGGGTCACAGTCTCCTTCGGGTGCATCCACCTGCTCCAGTGTGGGGTCTTCTGTGGGCTGCAGGTGGATATCTGCTCCACCGTGGACCTCCATGGGCTGCAGGGGGACAGCCTGCTTCACCATGGTCTTCTCCACAGGCTACAAGGCAATCTCTGCTCTGGTGCCCGGAGCACCTCCTCCCCCTCCTTCTAAACTGACTTTGGTGTCTGCAGGGTTGTTTCTCTCACATATTCTGACTCCTCACTCATGGCTGCTGTTTTCCCAGCAGTTTTGGGGTTTTTTTTTTCCCCTTCTTAAATATGTTATCACAGAGGCACTACCACCATCGCTGATTGGCTCGGCTTTGGCCAGTGGCGGGTCCGTCTTGGAGCCAGCTGGCATTAGCTCTATTTGACACAGGGGAAGCTTCTAGCAGCTTCTCACAGAAACCACCCTTGTAGCCCCCCTGCTACCAAAACCTTGCCATGCAAACACAATACACATACTGAAGGAAACTACTGAGGAACTGCTAAGGCCACTAACACTAAACAATTTTATCAAGTTTTCTTCAGTAAAATGTCATATACATTGTTATCCTTACAATTTCTACATTTCAAATTGATTCCTTTAAAAATGGAAGTATTTTTACATGTAACATCAAAGTAAACACTGCTTTATCTTGAAGTATGAGCTGTTATTTTAGAGACGAACTTATGGTAGAGTCATAAATTGTTCCTAATAAATTCAGAGATAGACTTTTGTTGTTTTAGACAACTATATCATAAGAATCTTCACATTTAGAAGAACCATTTAACATTTTTAGGTCTCCACCAATGGCATAATAAGTTGAGAAGGGAATTGTCTCTAGGCTGAAGGATGCTTTGCAGCTGTTTAGAAGTGCAAGACAGGAAAGAAATGGTCAGGTTACTATACTGGGGTAAAACTGAGGAATTCAATTATCTGAAAAGAAAAATAAAAGAAAAAAGGAAAGGAAAGGAAAGGAAAGGAAAGGAAAGGAAAGGAAAGGAAAGGAAAGGAAAGGAAAGGAAAGGAAAGGAAAGGAAAATGGAAACTGAGAGCAGAGCAGAAATAGAAGCAACAATGATGTTTAAAAATGCAGGAAACCCCTTACTACCTTTCTTTTTCACTTTCACATTAGGTATGTTTTATTTGTCATCATTCAGCAGACATTTTTCCCAGTGATAAAGCAGGACCAAGCAGTTTCAGATTCTACACCACACTCATCTATTTTTGCCCCAGCTGTACTCCCTAACCTGTGTTATAAATATAATTGCGGGTTTTCAGATTATATATAATGGGAATGATTTTCCTATGTACTTCTAGTCACGGATACCCATACAGTTTCACGAGCAGTACAGGGTCAGGGACAAGTGGTCAGCTGAAGGGAAAAGATGGGTAGAAGCTAGTTATACTCAATTTTCTGTTGCGAGATATAGTAGTTCATAAGTAGTCTTAAAATGAATGTAAACATTGAGTTAGTAAAAAAGTATCTGGAAATGCTTTTCAGTTAAATTCTATAATTCTGGCCACAGACACATTTAACCAATATTTATTTTTTCATTATTTTCTTTGCTTTGAATATTTTTTTTCTGCCAGAAAAATAACTTTCAGAACGTTAGCCCAGCTTTTCTTCCAAAAGAAATACCTATAAACCTCTGATATTTATATATATAAAATATTTATATATATATATAATGTTTATAACATGTATGATTTAAATTAGTATTAATTTAATCTGTGCTATGATTTAAATTAGTATTAATGCTTTTGCCTAGAGGATAATTTCTGAAAGAGGATGTCACATACACCTAATACACTCTGATAAAATACCATTAAAATATCTAGTATCAGGGCTTGATGAAATAAATAAGGATTTTATACTAGACTGTGTAAACTAACTTGCTTTTTTTGTCAATACCATTTCATAAAAAAAGAAACAATCTTAAAGTAAGTAATAAAGCTGACCTAATTTTGATGCAAGAAAATCTATCACAAGGATTTATAGTGCTGCTATGTTTCAATCAACTCAGGTGTTAGCAATTTATAATCTTTTGATCTACTGAAACCAGTATGGCACAGATCAAAACAACTAAACAAGAACTGCAGGGTACAAAAGTACTCCTTGTAGGAATTAATAGATAATAAAAGAAGATACATCATAGAGCTTTATTCAATATTGTAACAAAATCTCTGGAAAGGTGAAAGACAATTCCCAAGGATAGCACAATCTTCTATAGTAGAAAATAAAACAAAACAAAACAAATATTGATTTATTTTTCGAGCTCAAAACTTTTGCATTTACAAAAAGGAAAAAATACGTTAAGATCTGGAGTTTCATAAACAGGTACCTCTAAGACCATATTTAGGTTATAAGCTGTGCTACTATGAAAACTATTGTTAATTGTTAAATTATTCATAATGGGACCATAATAAGGATCTGTAGCTGCATTTCTGAAGGTACATCTGCGTTGTATCCAAATGGTGTGTCTATACTGCCCACAGCCTCTCTAGATCAGACTGACTGCATGCTACTACTTGAGATATCCCATATATTGTCCCTGCTTTATATCATTAAAACAACTCTTATTTTTGTGGGATGGTTTTGTTCCACGTCTTCAGAATGAGGGAAGGTCATTGCAAGCTTCATGGTGCTTTTAAAACAGGAAAATACATTATGTCATAAAGGATATTTGAACATGCCAAGAACGTCTCAACATTGCTTGAGCACTGAGTAATCTGGAAGGAGCCAAATTAGTTCCAGTGTTATTCATACTGCTTAATGCATGCTATCACTGGAATGAACTATCAGGCAAAACACATGCAGGAAATAGTTGAGTAACTCCCAAAAACAGTCCAGAAGAAATTAATATTTAGGCAACCAAGAGACCAGGATCTGTAAGTGAACAAGAACAGTATAGCTATACCTTAAAGAGAACATCACATTGGGCAATTCCTGCCAATGTCAAAGGGAACTGATGGGAAGCAGGGTCTACATCCATATTTGAAAGTTAAACAGTGCTATAGAATGTTCTTGAAGAGAATGACATGCCTACACTACTAGCTTCTCCAAAGCAAGTGGCCATATACGATATCTTTCCAATAGGCTTATTGAAAACTTCCTTAAGTCCAAATATAGAAAAATTTTACTGTATTTGTGTTTGGGTGAATGTATATGTAATTTCCTTGTAATTTTTTTTTTTTTTTTGGATTAACAAAGTATCATCTTGTTGCACAAGACAGATGGGAGTATAATTGTTATTCATAGTTTTGGAGCCTTCTTGTGTTAAGATGTTGTGATCATATAAATACTTCAGGACAAAAATAGATTTTGGATGTCATTCATTTCCACCTAAAGCAGACTGGAATTGTACTCTGTTGATGACTATTTCTCTCTGGTAGTTACAAAAAGAATCTAGACATTTAGCTCAACTCCAGGGGTAGATGTCCATCTACCTATGACCTATTTTCTAGGTGAATTCACTCTTATGCCCTGAATTTTAATCTAAACCTGTATAAGTTTCAGCCTTTTTTCAATGCAATTAACTGTAGGCATTTAAATGAGATGCAAAAATTAGGCATCTTTTCATTTTGTGTTCTCTCTACATTAGAAAACAGAAAACAATAGAAACCTCTTAAGATCTTTCCACTGAACACAGAAGACATAAGAGTGACAAGGCTCCCAACGTAGTTACTTTGAGTATCTAAAATTTGCTAGCATGAATTCAAATGATATAAAGACTTAGTGGGGATTTCAGAAGAGCTTATTTGCGAGTCAGTTGCTTAAGACCTTTAAAAATATACCCTACGTGTCTTTGGATGGGATTTATCTGTCCGGATGAAGATGTATATTCTCTAGTCACACTAGAACTAGTCACCCTTTTCTCCCTTTAGAAATACCTTCACAGTAAAATTTGTATTATTTTGAAGTAAATGTCCAGCATAAACTAGTTTAAATATGTTCTAAAAATCCATTTATTTCCTAAAAAATACAGAAAGAGTCAAAGAAACTAGCTTGGGTGTACGTATCTACATTTAGTCAGATGTATCTCAGCCTTATGTCCAAGTTTTTTCAATGACTTTTCAGGGACCAAAAAGCTTGATCAGAACAGTAGGTCTTTAGCAAAGGTGGTCATGTGACAAAGAAGAACCTCAAATAGCAATCTTTGACAGCATAATGCTATGTATTTCACCCAGGTTGTTCTTAAGAAGCTGCCCCCTCAAACCAAATATAATTTTTAATGAGGCTTTTAAACTCCCACAATTCACCACAATTGCCAAGGCCTATGACCAGCTAACACTGCCTTTATTTAACGCGGTAATTAAGAATTTTATTTTATGGATCAGAATCATAAAATTTAAAAATAAAGTCTTACATGTTATTCCAATATCAAGCTATCATAGCTACTAATAAGGTATCATTAAGGAATAAATTCCCACAACTTGATGCATATTCATTATAACTATTTGTATACAGTATAATTTTCAGCATTAGTCTATTATCCCTGGAGGGAAAATGAGCCTGGCTCTTTTTAAAATATTGGTATTCACTGCATCAAGCACTTCTGCAAGAATCTGACCATTCAAATAGTAGTTAATAGATTAATTATTATTTAAGATGATAGCATAAATCTCACTTAGGATAAAAAATTTGTTATAAACCAGAAAGAAATAAATTATAACCAAATTCTTCACAAAAGATGGTTGTAATTTGTCATGGCTGGCAATTTAGAAAACATTTTTTGTCCAGATTAGTCTGTTTTTAATAAGGCAACTAATTTACACTACAGGTATCAACTCAGCAGTCTCTCCCAGATGTATGTTAAAATATACATATATTTATGTCTGATTACAATTAATATCACCATCTATACAAGAAACAATTTGCTTCTGGAAGTAAATACCACCTACAGATACAGATATTGTACTGGAAGGTACAATAACATTCGACATTTTGAAGCACAAAACCCCAGGTTTCCTGATGCTCTGAATTTTATCCAAGTTTACATTGTATTCAGTACAAATGAAAGATTTCATGATTTTAAGTGCCTAAAATGCAGTAGTTTGTGTTTTCCTTCTGAAATAAATCTTTCTGTCTAAGCTATTTGATGCCTTAATGAACTTAAGACAGTCTGAAAGTAAGGATTTGTCCTGTTGTTCTGATATAGTAAAATAAAGACACCTTTCTGTTGTGCACATAGCTTCAGATATCTCTTCCTTTTGATTGTGTTGGCTGCATTCACCACACCCATCCACTTAGGACCTGAACAATTACCAACTCTTTCAATTAGCTTGAACCAGCACAGAATACTACCATTTTTAAAAAAGACAGCATCAATGATAACGTGAGGGCAAAATATTTTTAGGTTATATAAGGAGAGAAAATTGAGTTTTTTCTGTCATCAGATAGTATCTAGATTACTTTGACATGCTATTTAAGAGTCACGATACCATATTCATACAATGCAAGCCATTCATATAATTGCATTTTGACTTCTCGTAGGAATCTGAAGTGAAATATCAAATTTTGGACACTATATACAAACATGTCTCATACAAAAGCTGAGTGAGAGGATGTAGGGTCCAGCCTGAATGAAGAAAGAAATGGGATAAGGGAACTACTTAGGACACCATGTTCTAATGAAGGAAGGAGGTGCATTTCTCATCCTTCAAAGTAGATTTGAATACAGTATCTAAATGATCACCTGTCTTTTACTATGATTCTATAATCCAGTTCTCAGCTAGGTGGAACTAACTATGGGTTATATTATTTCTGTGGATGTGATGAATATTCTGGCACTTTCTAGTGAACCTTTCTGCTAAAATATATTTGGAGGTCATTAGATTGGGAAAGTGTGTCTTGCAAACAGGTGGACCAGAATGATACCTGGTACAGACAAGTGATGCATTGGATGGAAGAGTTCCTTCTGGGTGATCAGCATTCTTGAGCTCATAGCTCTGGGAACCACAAATTGTCACAGGTAGAAGTAAGTGCTTTCCTTTACTTCTTGTTTACTCTCTGAGTGCAAAAGGTTTTATTAACCTTGCAATGGTCTGTGGTCCTATTAGACCTGCAATTCATCAAAGGATAAATAGCTCTCATACCTGGCACTTGGACTGTAATTGTAATTCCATCACTGCACTGAGAAAACTTGGGTGCAGACCAATGACATTTACTGTGCTACATTCAGCTATTGGAGAAGACAGTTTCAGAGCAGCTTATTATGAGACAATATGAAAGCATGGTGCATGGAGAATATGTGCAGTTTGTGGAGGACCTGTGCCTGTGGCAGCGGCAGAGTGAAATATTTGTGCACAGACATACCATCAAACACTTGTGGAATGCAACAACTGTTTGGAGACAGTAAGAGGGATGCCAGATTTGAAAGAAAGCAGGAGGATCCACTTGAAATAATTCAGAGAAATAGAGGATTAAAACAAACCCCACAACTAGTTCAAATCTATTTCAAAATGTCTCAAGTTTGTCCTGACACTAGATTTTATGTTCACTTGTCATACTTTTACATTTACTTGTCTGCTCTTATAAATATTTTCACTGTATGCATATTCTTATTAAAAAAAAAAATTGAAAGAAATCATTGTCATCTCAGGAAGAAAATAGATGACAAACATGTCACATGTTCATTTAAGGCTGAGATGTATAGAGGAAGTTTACAGTTAAATGGTGACTTCATAATTTTGCTATATCTGCTTTTGTCCACTTTCTTCACCCAGCCAGTTAATCAAACTGAGGCTTAACTCTGTAACCTTTGTAAGTTACTGAGTGCTCTGGGACAGTCCTGAGGCCAACATTTACAGAGTTTAAGGTGATCTGATGTATTTTAAAATAAGGTCAAAACAATAAGTTTCCTGTAACCTGCTACTTCTCTTTACTTTATAAGATTTCCAGGTGTTTTGTTTGTTTTGTTGTTTGTTTTTTTTTTCCCATCAAATTAGGTAATGCTAAATTAATGAGTTCAGAATAGAACTTGTCCAAAGTAAAACCCTAAAACATACATTATATAGGTTGCAGGGCCAAAACCACCATTTTCACTCTACAGACCCACTCCTGTTGCCCCTCTCTACAGGCTAATATAGCTTGAGCTTCAGCTACTGTTTAGAATGCTCTACCGTCCATAGTAGCTGTAATGCACTATTCCCCTTTGCCCTCCATTTCTTGTTCAGAGGAGATCTGTAAAATGAACTTTCAGAAGTTTCTGAAAGTACATCATTCCAGGCAGAGTTTATAGAGCTGGGTTGAATCCTAAACTAAGGACTTTACCATTTACTTTCCGTTCATATTAAACTATTTTTCTTTCAGACACATTTTGAGGAAAAAAACTTGCTGTATACAACATATTATTTCTATTAAGTAATACCACCAACTTACACATCGACTGAACAAAATCTTCATTTATATCTCACAAAGATTTCACTTTGTCTGATATATTAGTTGTAAAAGCCACTCTTTTTAAATCTAGCTACCTAAACTGAATTATCTTTTAAAAGGATGGTAATAAGAAAACAAAGTTTTCTATGAGCACAGTACTCATACAAGCATATTCAATAGAAAATATTTGACTTTTTTTTTTAAAAAAAAGGGTTGTCATTTTTATTTATTGCTGTGGAATGATTATTTAACTTGATTCTCTGGTAGTTCATTCTTCCTCACTCCTTTGGAGGTTAACTTCATACATCACAATTTATATAAATGTTACATTTTTGTAGCACAAGTACTAAATGATGCTTTTCAAATTACAGTAATAGATTGTATCCACCAACGTGCTTTATTTCTTGTTAACAAAATGGAAATGAGAATAAAGAGAACTGCGTGACTGATTCTTTTGCTTTCCAAAACTCATTATACCAACTAAAGTACATATGAAAATATCCCATTTAAGTTATTCTGATTTTTTTTTTTGTTATGCGTCTAAACCAGATCCGATGTTTTGGATATCAGTAGATATGGCAAAGTATCAGTCGTAAATCACAACTTAATTTATCTTCAGAACCCAAAAGGCATGAAAGCAATTATTAGGCAGAGAACAGATTTACAGAGTTATTCATCTTTCAAAGTGCATACTCTTCTTCCATAGGTTAACATTTGCTTTGTAAGGGAAGACCAGTGGCTTTAATTTAAAACCATATTTTGCTCAAACTCTAATGAAGACAATCTTTCTGCTTTTTTTCCTTTCAATGTTTTCTGTACCAGTACAATATTTTTTCATAGTCAGTTACTGAAAAAGAATAAAAAAGCTTTAAGGTACAGAAACTGACACTAGTGGGCACTCTTAATCCATGGTACTTCTGAAAACAACTAGAAAAATAGATACAAAAAGTCCTCCTAGTGCAAAGAAAGAAATTAATATCACAGCAAAAAATTACTGTGGGCAAATACTGTATAACGATATGTTGTTAAGTGTTAAAACCCAGGAATCTGAGCAAGCAAGATGGTAGTTTGTCTATCACTTTCTTCATAATGGTTCAAATGTCAATGTGAATATTTTTCACTCCTGTTTTAGATGCTATTTGTACACCGGTATTAGAGGAACACTAAAAAATTGAAAGGAGGCAGCAACTGGATAACTTTTGAGACACTGAATGAGTGAGAGAAAAGACATGATAACCAGTTATGCCAGAACTTTTCTTTCTGCTTGCTGATGTACTTACCTGGAGTCATATAAGGGATGATTCTGTAGCACTGTGGGATGCAAGATTGATATTCAAGCCTGACAGTGATGCCGTCTCCATCCTTAATTGTTTGTAAAGTTTTTACAAGTGTCCATCAGTCGGTTCTCCTCTGTAATTGTAATATTGCTGTTTGTCATTTTCAGGATGCTTATGTGTTTCAGGAAGACTCTTCTCAATGTAATAAACATAGTAAATAGGATCATATTTACCTTATGTACACCATTCTGGAGTCCCAAGAAGTGCGGTGCTGTAATGTTAAACAATAATGCAGATATTTGTAGTTATTTATTGCATTCATCTAATATAGATGGAAGGTTGAAGGGACTAAGACCCAAAGGTAAATGTGAGGAGTAAATGGGATGTGTATGGCATTGGCATATAGTCAGAAGAGGACTTCCAATAGTATTAAGAGAAGAAAATATCTCTATTCTTTCTCATATAAGGTAGCTGATTGAATCTTTATATAATGTTCGGTAGAAATTTAGTCCAAACTGAGTCCTTCATATTCCATGAATACTTTTGATTATAACTGTCTTGATGAGCTCCACCTTTTATTTTGAGCTCCCTGCTGGCTGGAAACTGACAAATTATCCTGGAAAAAAGTAGTCAAATCCTAACTCAGTAGTCTGCTGTCAATAGGATGAGTTTATGCCAGGGTATATGGCATCAGAGAGAAGCACTAGTAATGACAGACCAGTCAGAGCCCATTGAAAATATTAATTTACAAAACAGCAAACTCCAAATAAGAACAATGAATTATATGTGCAAAAGAGAAGTTAAGGAAAGAGGCAGGTCTCCAGCCCACACTGATGGGAAAGGAGATATGAAAGATGGTCTCTCTTTGTAAGGAGGAGAGCAGATGGTGGGACCCAAAATGGACTTACGTGAGATGGGCTGACAGAGTGACTCTGTGCTCTGAAAAAGGGATACCCTGCTCTTCCCCAAGGCTCCTACTTGGGTCTCCTCTGTCCTTCTCCTTGCCTGACCATACACTACATCATTTCAGTTTACTAGTTTGGCAGAAAGCTAATCCAACAAGCAAAACAGAAAATAGTTTTCTGACAGGCTAGTGGGCTGAATCAGCTTTCTATGTGGTCAAGTAAATGTCAGCTCCAGCAAAAAAGGAGGGGAACAAAATACCTATGAATGCAGAAGGGTAAGAAGAAACAGAGGCAAGGAGCTTCTTCCTTTGCAGTAGCAGAGAACATTAGCTTGACTCAACCATCTTGATAAAAGCAATCTTAAGAGAACAAGAGGAAGAAACTTAAAAAGACTCCACTTCCCATTTTAATGTCCATACAAAAATATTGAATATTCACAGTTTAAAAGTTAAAAAGTGGCTACAGAATTCCTTCACTATATTTGTGTTTCTTGCCTTCATAGGATGTTAAGTTTCCTTAAGGACTTCAACCAGTAGCCAGAGCTTGCTATGCTTGGAGCAGTCTGGGAAAACAAACAAATGAACGAACAAAAAAAGAAATATAGCTACTTTGGGAGTCTGGAAGTTTGCTATCAGATATACATAACAAAACTGAACTGTATTGCTCATATACACATCTCTTTGGTGTTCTAATCAAAGAGAAGGCTTATATCACATAATAAAGAACAGTAAGATCAGAGATTAAAAAAGGTTGTTTTCCTTCTGTTTCCTACACTTAACAAAATTATTAAGGCATTTGTTATATGAAATGCCAGTTTTTAAATGTCCTCTCAAAGTAAATCACTATTGGGCAAGTCTTGTGACACCACCCCCCCACCCCCATCCCCCAGTCAGAAGCATAACGTTTGAAATTCATAGCAAATAATTATGATATGCTTATATTGAGTAAGAAAGTTGCTGAAGACAGGGTAACCCGACTGACATTTCTATGGCGGTAGACCTTGCTGTAACTACCTGCATCACACCATAAATTAGTGTAAATGGTAGAAACATGGTCTGTGGACTCCAAAAGTGATACATATCTACCAAGTTAGAAATCCCAATAGAAAATGAAGTGTTGTGTCATGGTCTTGCTTCATTACTGTGCTGCAAAAGTTTCTGACACTATTGGAAAGGCTTCCTCAGACACTGCTTGTAGATTTGTGAGAGGAATCTAATTTCTATCGCTGAAGTACACTGAAATTCAGCTTTTATCTGCTATCTTGTTTAGACTTTACTTAAACCTATGAGGTTGTACCTTCCTTTAGCAAATTATTTTACTTTTTTCTGAATAACTGTTAGGATAAATCTCAGATTTGTTTTTCACTGGGTTCCCCAGTACAAGAGAGATATGAAGCTACTGGACATAGTCCAGCGAAGGGCCACTGTTATGATTAAGGCACTGGAGCATCTCATATATGAGGAAAGGCTGAGAGAGCTGGGACTGTTTAGCCTGGAGAAGAGAAGGCTTAAGGGAATGTCATCCAAGTGTATAAATATCTGATGGGAGGTTATAAAAAGGACAGAGCCAGACTCTTTTCAGTGGTGCTCAGTGACAGAGCCAGAGTCAATGGACACAAACTGAAACACAGGAGGCTTTGTCTGAACATCAGGAAAGACTTTTTACTATGAGGGTGATTGAGCACTGGCACAGGTTGCTCAGGGAGGTTGTCGAGTCTCCATCCTTGGAGATATTCAAAAGCTGTCTAGACATGGTCCTGGGAAACCAGCTCTAGGTGACCTTGTTTGAGCCACGGTGTTGGACAAGATGACCTCCAGAGGTCCTTTCCAACCTCAACCATTCTATGATTCTGTGATTCTCATAATTCTTGAACTACATCTATATAGCAGAGGTGTGGTATCTAATTCATGTGTTTTGCAAAAGGAATGATGTTGAAAGAATTCACTGCTTCTATTAATGAGGGACTTATATTACAGAGGATACTTTGAATGAAGGTTAATGCTGTAACAGAACATGGGGGCATAATGACATAAATGTTACAATTTTTACTGTTATTGTTGGAGACAAGACTAATCCCATTGCATCTTTTCAATTTTTTTTTTTTTTTTTAATAAGTTACACTAGAAAATTAGTTTTGCATGGGCATTTGTCTGCTTTCTTGTAACTGGGACATTGTCTTGATTAACTGATCAAAAATACCATAATAAAAATTAGAATTTTTTGTTCTGTTTTATACCAAGGGAATTTGGACTGGTATAAAATAGATTACATTATGTAAATGAACTGCTGTACAAATAATCCTTCCTAATTAAATTTGTAACTATAAACTATAAGTGTTTAAACAAATACATCTACCCTACTTTTATTAAGTATTAAATATAAAATAACACTGGTAAAAATTCACATCTAGAAAATATTTGAAAATTTTATAACTTGCTATACTGTAGCAGTTTTCATTATTTTTCAGCGAATTTTTTCATAGAGTAGAAATTTCTTTGATGGTCATATGGAAAGGCCTTGCTGAAGTTTTATTTATGCTACATTCTTGGGGGGAAGGCAATTGGTTAGATTTAAATTAGATAGGTAAATTTTTAAATCTCTGTGAAGACCTACTGATTTCTCTCTTACAGTATCACCTAAAGCAATGGAAGCTTATTATACAAATATTAAAAGGTTATTCTATATACTGGAACAAAGCTATAATTGGTGCATACTGCATTGTTTCTAATAAAGAACTTATTTTGTAGTAACCTGAAATTACAATTTCTTCCAAAGTAAATAAGTAGACAAGCAAATAATACATTAGTTGAGATGTTGATTCAGAACATTGAGTTCTGAACCCACTGCCAGTGGCCAAGAAATAGTAACAAATAACTGTGTGACATATATAATCAATATTTACATCCATAGAAAAAAAATCAGGGTGTTTTTTTTTTAATATTACAAACATTTTTAATTTGTCATGTTATTTTGTTGGGTTTTTTTGGTAAAACTCAGTGTCAGTAGAAAGGATTGTTTTTCAACATTTCAATTCCTTTTGTTTCACTTGCTACTGGATGTATCAGAATATCCTTAATCTATATTAGTTTCTAATATGTTTTTCTAAGTCTGTATCCCTTTGAAATACAGTTCATTTAGCCCTTGCAATGTATCATGCAGAGGTTTCATTCCACTTTGCAGTCATATATTTCAGTGTTTTATGGGGGGTGTGTGTGTGTTTATTTTGTTTTTAATACATCTTAGTATTTTGAAAGGTTATTGATAAGTTTACCTGTTTCTTTTTTGCATCGTTGGCTTCAGTTAATATCAAATCCACAGTTCAACTAACTCATTTTGTTGAATTTGAACAAAAAAGTTGGAGTAAAAAGATTTGTAAACATCTATTATGACACAGAAGCAAAGTAATTTTACGAGATTTTATATATCTGTCTGAACATTAGGTAAAACATTATGCAAGTAAGGGAGGTAACAAGAGTGTTCTTAAACTTGTAAAAAAATATTTATCTCTACTGAGATCAGCTGTTTCTGTTAGCATAAATAAAAATGAAAAAAATGTATTAATTAGCTTATCTGTCAGACATCATGCATTTTTGCAATATATTACTTTGATTATTTGGCCAAATATTCTCACTATCTAAAAAGCAGTATTAGTTTTCGGTTTTGTTTTAAATTGAGCTTTGTAATACACCTATGAATTGTTACTTTCACATGCAGGAAACAAGGAGAGCCAGCTACAAAAACAAGTTCAGAAAATTCTGAGTGTCAATCTTGGTCTCATTAGAATCAAAATAAATATTATCCTTTTACTTTTGATTTTTTAATTTTAATTTTAATTCAAAGTCACGATGTTCTGGGTGTTTGCCATTGTGCTGATATCATAGTACATTATATCATTGAGAAAATTATAAAAAAACAACTAAACAAAACAAAATGCTCAAAACCCCCCAAAATAAATTGTTGAAGTATTTTCATAAGTATCAAAAAAAAAAAAAAAAATCAAATCAATCCTTAACATTTAATGTAGGCTTGGTTCCCCAAAACAAATCAACACATCAATTTTTCATTGCTTTGATTGTTATTGAAATCAAGGATGGTGTAGAATTGACTTGTATATACATGAGCACAGGCATTGATTTATTTAAGTAATATTCACACTGAGCATTAGTAAAGATTCTAGGTAAGACATTGGATCTTATTGACCTTTTCTGATATTATAGTCTTGTTTGTGTAAAAATAACAAAAATACCCCAGTCCTCACCAGTAAAAAATCCCAGTTGATTTACAGACCAGTTTCTATATAAGGAATTATATTTTGCCATTACACTGCCATCTACCTTTTTTTTTTTTCCATGAGACTGACTAGGCTGTGTCCTGTGAAGGTTATTTAGATATATTTTCTATTTTCCCTTTAAGATGCAATTTTAAAAGAAAAATCTTCAGTGTAGGCAAAAGGTTTAAGAATTTGTTATTCATCACTAAAAATAAAGACTAACTGGATTCTTTAAGGAAAATGATTATTTAATCAGTTAAATTAGAAATTGATTACTTACTTAACCAATTAAATTTTATATTAAAGTAGCTACAGGTTTTGTTTGTCCTATTTTCAATCCATAGCAAGCATTTGACTCTTGGCTATTTGGGTTATTTTTTAACTTTTTTTTTTTTTTTTAAAGTTTGTATCACTCATTTATGAAGCTTTATTTGTCAAAAAAGATACTTAAAATTAAGGTTTTAGGGAAATAATTAGGTAACAGATGGGAGTTTATGGAATCTGTTTTCTGCTGTTATTTGATTCTGAGGTAAAATTCTGATCTTAAGCATATATAGAAAAATGCTGTGATACAATAAATTACATATGGAAAGTAAATGCTGAGTAAGTTAACACAAATCTGAATTAAATACCTTCATTTCTGTCATGCTGTGATACAGTTCAGAGCCAGTGTTTTATATTCTTCCTATGCCTAAAAAATCTTCAGTGAAGAAGTCCCTGCAAAAGACCTTAAAATTCATCCTCCTGCATGTATTCAAAATGTTTCATTAGCATCATTCTCTGAAATGACGTTAGTAATGTATCCACTGGAACCTGGGAACCACTGGTGGTGAGGATGATGATTATGTTAGTTTTTTACAGTTTCAGTAGACATTTGGAAACTAAGAGTGTCTTACATACTAAAAAAACTGATTATTTTCTGTAATAAAGCTTTTTCTTATGTGAAGTTTAAGAACAAAACTCTGTAAACGTAAAACGCACAGGAGATCCAATTCTATTCCTGCTTCCACTGAAGTCAGAAGAACAGAGAATGGCTGTCAAGGTAGACAAAACAAAATATCATTTGTCAGTAATATCCAATCAAGGATGATATTAAAGTGTCAGAGACCTAGAATTTCAAAAATTTGTATGAGTTTCATTTCTAATTATGTGCCACCATTCTAATGGTATCAATAGTAGATCTAATTCCAGTTTAGTAGTGTCAGTTGGTCATTCTAAGATCATTTACCATCCTTTGAGCTGCATCCCCCGTGCCCAAATTTCTGTGACTTGGAGTTTTTCTTGCCATTAATTGCAGAGCTATCTTTATCATTGCTATTTAGACTTCACATAAAGTTATGACTTGTGCCTGTAACCTCATAATTATTTCTTTTTGCTTATTCCATGTAACATGGATTCTGAAAAATAATTAAAGTTTCATAATTGTTCCTAATAACCACTAAAGTACTGAATTCTCATGAAGAAGGTACAGTACCTAATTTATCTGTTGGTTGGGGGTTTTTTAAGTAATATATTTTGATAGTCATTGCTTTTGTTTTTATCATTGTTACTATGTATCTATGAGGATGGAGGCAAACAGACTCCAACCTCCTTTTCTCACGTTTCTAACTAGCTAATTTGGACCATGATTGTGTTAAGTGATGAAAAACAAGGTTAACAAACCTGTGTTAGCTAATGAGAAACATTAGCTCAGATGTCTCCTCACATCTTTATACCTAAGAAGGGCTGTTCTCTTTTTTCCTTATTATTCCTTTGCAAGACAAGACAGAAAAGTTCTTGAGTTCTAACATCTCAAATGTAGGGGGAAGTTACTGATCATTTGTATGAGCTATTTGTAGTATATATAAAGAAGAAAAGGAAAGTTGTTTCAAGACAGGCTATTTCAAATATATAACCAAAAATAAAGGTTAGTTAAGTACAGTCAAGAGAAACTGCCACTATAATTTTTGTATATTGTATATTTAAATGTGATCTGTCCTAAGTGGCTGACATAAGCTGAGCAGTGCAGTTGATATACTTGAGGGAAGAGAGACAATCCAGAGGGACCTTTATAGGCTTCAGGAGTGGGCCCTCGTGAACCTCATAAACTTCAACAAGGCCAAGTGCAAGATCCTACACCTGGGTCAGGACAACCCTTAGTATCAGTACTGGGGGATGAATGGATTGAGAGCAGGCCTGTGGAGAAGGACTTGATGATATTGGTAGATGAAAAATTGAATATGAGCCAGCAATATGTGCTTGCAACTCAGAAAGCCAATGGTATCCTGGGCTACATGATAAGAAGCGTGGCCAGCAGGTCAAAGGAGGTGATTTTCCCCCTCTGCTCTGGTGAGACCCCACCTGGAGTACTGTGTCCAGCTCTGGGGTCCCCAGCACAAGACAGACATGAACCTATTAGAGTGGGTCCAGAGGAGGGCCATAAAAATGGTCAGAGGGCTGGAACACCTCTCCTATGAATAAAAGCTGAGAGAGTTGGGGTTGTTCAGCCTGGAGAAGAGAAGGCTCCAGGGAGACCTTACTGCGGCCTTTCAATACTTAAAGGGGGCTTATAAGAAAGATGGAGAGACACTTTTTACCAAAGGCTGTAGTGACAAGACAAGGGGCAATGGTTTTAAAACTGAAAGAGGGTAGATTTTGTAAGGAAGTAATTCTTTATAATGAGGGTTGTAAGACACTGGAACAGGTTTCCCAGAGAAGTTGTGGATGCCCCATCATTGGAAGTGTTCAAGGTCAGGTTGGATGGGGCTTTGAGCAACCTGATCTAGTTGAAGATGTCCCTGCCTACAGCAGGGGGGGCTGGAGTAGATGGTCTTTAAAGGTCCTTTCCAATCCAAACCATTCTGTGATTCTGATTCTATAGGGACTGCAGAAAAGTTGCTGTAATGGAATAAAACAACAACAACAAAAACATTTAATACTTAAGATGTTATCCTAAGCCACTGAGCACTGATATTCAAAATGCTACAAAGAACTATATATGTGTCTGCTTACTATTCATAGTTAATGAAACCTGTTAGCAATAAAGAACACCTATGCATTTTTTCTCATGCATAAGCCCTTAATCACCTAATTGTTGATGGTATGCTTTCTCAAAGAGTTTCATGCCACATATCTGTCAAATATCTCATGTGCCATCCTAGACAAACATTTATTTCTACCTATCACATTGCTTGAATCTTTCCTGGTTTTCAAGTCTATGGAATCTAACAACTTTGTTGTACTCTAGTCTTAAGGATTTTTCGTGTTGTTTTTACAGACATGAAAAGCTACTAATTCAATACCTGGATTATCTTCTGAAAAAAGAAAAGAACCACAATAGCTTACTAAAACAACCACAGACTGACTTTTTATTTTATTAAGAGTTATACTTATTTATTTATTGGAAAAGGAATTAAACTTATAATGCAACAAAAAAAATTTTCTGCATACAAAATCAACAAACAATAATTTGAAGTATACCAGAGTTAACATTTGTATGCATTTTATCATTGCAGGTTTATTTTGTGTTAGGAAAGGAAGCATCTTAAAAGAAAAACAAACTGCATAAAGCAAATGTTGATGAAAAGATACATTTACTTCCTAATTAGCTATCAATATGCATATACTCACACACGCAAGCCAACTTAAGAAAAATATTATCCACTCAACAGGTCTGGATACAGGCTCACTTACAACATAACTGAGGCCTAGCCTAAGCGTGTGAGTCTGTGGAGCTTGAATATCACTCCTGGGCCCAAACATGGGGGTCCCAGGTGAGGATGGTCAGGGCAATCAAGGTCTGTTAGTGTATTAAATTACTTCATTATAGCCACACATTGCAGTGGGCAAACAAATAAGGTTTTGTTAAATGTCATGACACCTCTATACAGCTGACTATAACAATTAAAAATGGAAGCAGCCAGAAATTGCTGGAGGGGATGGACTTTATATCCAAGGTTATGTTTGACGCCTCACAAAATAGGGCATGCTCAGCAGATTGTACAAAATTACTTTGCAACTTTAATGATGCAGTCAGTAACACTAAACTTTGGTGCTGAATTGCTTTGTTCTGTTTTCAAAGCTTTGTGGTTTTTCTGTTGCAAACAACCTCAACTACTACTACTTTTTATGTTCACTATTATGATGAACAAGAGAAAAATAAAATGAGAGGAATTTGGAAATGTTGTAGTGGAAGGGGGTTTGCAAATAAAATTATTTTAATTTTTTCTAAAGTTTCTCGTCCCTAACTCCATTCATGCTTAGCACTTCAGCAGTATAAAAAGTTTGGAAAGTTGTACTAAGAAGGTATCTGAAGATACCCAATTGTAAGTTTTTGTTCAAGTGTAAGGTTTGTTGGTTTTTTTTTTTAATTTATTTTAAAATTGTTTATGCCTCTATCATGAATACATTTTGCTGCAGATAAACTCAAAAAAATATGCATCTTACTGTAGCACTGGAGAGAGAACATAACCTTTATAGAGGGCACATCTTAAAGTAGTTCTCAAAATTATCTTTCTTTCCTTTAAGGCTCTAGATCAAGATGCAACTCAGGTGGACAAAGTTTTTATGCATAACAGTGATATGGATATAAAAACTGTTTCAATCTGACCGCTTTTTTTTTTTAAGTCCCCATAAGCAAAAGATAAGGTGGGACCAAGCTGCCCAGAGCAGTTGAGCAGACAGCAGTCCAGTGGCAGGTGAAAGTATTTCACTTTCAACACTTGGGTAGTGACTACGCCTACCCGCACACCCGCTGTCAAATATACAAGGCCGTAAGCATCTGAACAATTTTGCTACTGAAGGACTTTGTAACGATTGCCTGAACACTCTTGTAATGAGTGTTTCGATGCAGAAACATTTCTTTTAAAAATAATCTTACTTTAAAAAAAAGAAAAAGAAAAGAAAAATCAAGTTATCAGTACTTCTTTAGAATTGGCATATATGAACATCTAAAAATAATTACAGAATTCCACTGAAAGGTGACTGCATAAGCCAGGGCTGGCCCCTGAGATTGCTTCTGCAGCAATTACTCAATGCTCAATAAAGAAGAGTAATTACTGATAAACTCCCTCTTCCTAATAACATATACACATATTGTTCTTGCCGAGTTCTAGAATTAAGGGCCTTTCACAAGTCTCTTGACTAGCTGCCTTTAGGTGGTACATGTATTTAACTAGAGGTGATAATGAGAATGCAGCAAAGAAGGGTGCAAAGAATGCTTGTCATCATGTATTTCTTCCTATGCTGCACGTATTCCTTAGTCAGCACCTATCATTCATGCTAGCAGTTAAAAGAAGGATGCTTTTAAAGGGTTCTCATGAAAATACAGAGGCAAAAGTTTATTTTTGTCTGAGATCTTTGTTGATCTTCTCTGTTAAACATGTAGGAAAGCTGGAGTTAATCTGATGTACACTATTACTAAATATTGAAGTTGTTATGTGTGACTTTTGCATGTGACTAAGAGCCACATGTACAGTCAGAGAGAGTGCATGGAAATTAGTTCAAACGGTGCCTACACATCTGAGATATCTGAGGTTGAGGGTGGCAAGCGTGCAGGCTAAGATCCAAAGATACACACATCATGATAGTCATTAAATCAGTCTAATTTGACAGAAAATAAAATACAGGAACATGACTCTACAAGCATACATATTTTTTGTCATAGGGTTGTTTAAAAATAGTTGCTGGTAAAATGGGATTTGTACTACAAAAAAAGAAACATACCTTTAGTCAGTCCTTTGTTAATGTAGCAACTCAATTTCATCAGATAGGAGCAACATCCCCAAGGATTCCTCTGATAAAATGGTCCCCCAGAACTGGGAGATCATCCAATTACAATTTAAAGAAACTTAGAGCAAAGGTGACTGACTAAAGACAGAAGTATCTTAGAGTGTTAGGAGAAGAGAAAGAAAAAGTGTGTTTTTTTTAGGGGGGCAGTGGGTTGTCTCTTTTTCATATGAATAAAGTAAGGATTACCCTTGCCCTTAAGTTCTGTGGTGAGTGGAGTCAAGGTCCCTGGTTCTGGGCTTGGACCTGTTTGCTTCCATCCTTTCTTCTTTTCCTCTCTCTCTCTCTTCTTTTTCCTATGTGCAAACTCCATATTTATATGAAAAAAAACTTACACTGATTTTTATGTAGCCTTGTCAGATTTACATGTGTTAACAAAAAGGGGCTCTTAAAAGCTGTTTTGGGTAGTACCAGCAAAGTATAGAAGATTGCTGTTAAACCTGGGCTGAGTATGGGGAATAGTATATGGCTGCTTCTGGGATCCAAAAGAAGGTTTCAGAGAGCCATTACTTTGGAAATCTTTTCCAGAGCAGGACCATCAAGAGCTACCAGCTCTTCACAGCTCTCTCTAGGTACTGGCAGTTGTCCACAGGAGGAGGCTATAGTATCATGCCAGGAAGGAGAATTGCATGATCACGCATTCCCATTCCAGGTTCATCATAGATATTGCCAATCCTGAGCTAGCACAGAGAATAGCAAACTAGTACCAGAAGCACTTGAGACTGACTGAAGATGAAGCCCATTTACTCTTTTCTATTGCTAACACCTGCTCCCCAAGAGCCACTCTTACTGTTTAACCCTTGCAGCTTCACATCTGACCTTCTGCTTCAGCCAGTATGGCTCTAAATCAGTAGATTGCCAGAGCATAAGCTGGGAGTACTGCTTACAAGATGGACTGATCAGTTTCATCTTTATCCTTTCTTTCAGCTAGGTAAAAAAGTGTTTAGAGTTAAGAAAGGGGAATATGGAGTTAATGCATCAATTATCAACAGTGCTAAGGTTGTCAAAGATACTTTTGTTTTCTTTCTCATTGTTCTCAGGCTTTGTCTTCAGTAACTTAGCTCAGTTGTATGCTCCTATGTGTGAATAAAATTTCTTAGAGAAAACCTGTAACAGTCTCAGAAAACAGTACAATGTTATTAGAAAAGTAATAAAATGATCCTTGTATCTCTACTTATGTCCACTCTGTTCTGCAGCTCATGAACTGTGGCTGTAGTAGTCTAGCAGTTACTTTATTTTTTTGAACCGGTACTTTATCGCTTGCAACACTGACATTTTAATTCTCAGAAATAAATAGACAGTAACATATATTTAACAGAAGGAAACGTTGTCACTTTCATGTTTTGCTGTGAAAGTAATTTTTTAGAGGTTTAGGAATTCTTGAGGGAAAAAAAAAAGAGAAAAGAAACACTGAAGATTACTAATGCATACCACAGGCACCTCATCCGTCTTCCTGCCATTTGTGCAACTCTGAGACTGGCTGACTTAATGGATTGATGACAACTCTTCTCATCTATGTAGAAATGCCTCTAATCTTGCAATAATATGTATTACATCAGCTACAATCAACAGTAGAGGTCAGGGATTTCTCCCCACACACACACACTTTTATTATTATTATTTATTTATTTAATATGTAGCCTAATGGCCTGTGAGAAACAAACTGTCTGGGAGTATTTCATGAAGCCAAACACAATTTCTGAGCAGCATGGGCTCTGCTAGAAATAAATAGCCAATACTATTTATTGAGAGGTGCAATCCAAACCTTATGGAAGGCCAATTGTGTTGATAACTTGTCGAATACATTGCAGAATTTTTGTCATATTTTCTGAAGACTGTAGTTTCTAACCACCTCAGCATTTTTATTTCTGGATATAGCAAAAACTTTAAAGTGCATATGAACTAAAAAAAGGTAGAAAACAACAAAAGTTTACAGAGCATATTCTAAAAAGGGAAATAAATAAGTATGCATAAGAGGGGGTATTTTTTTCAACAAGACCATAATATTGTATGATGCCTAGTAATAATTGCAACTTTAATAATTAGGCAGTACGGGGGAGAACTGACTTGGCTTTTTAATAGCGAATTAAGAAAGTAAAAAACAAAAAAAGGAAGAAAACAATTTCAGGATTAAACGTGTAGAACACTAGAACATCGCTACAAATTTTTGAAAAAAAAAGTCTTCATAATTAAGACAGGATGGTGACATAATTAGTCAGACTATCTTAGTAGACACTTTAGAGTCTCACAGCTTATGACAGAGTTATTCAAAGGATGTAGGAAGCATTTGTACTTTCCATAAAAACTGTATTTTATCTTGAGCAGGAATCCCAGACTGGCATAAAATCATCCAAGCAAACATAATTCTGAGGGATGGCGTCATAAAAATATCTCTATAAATCTTTGTGATTTTTTTGTTTATCTACATGTTAGAAAACTATTCAAAACTATTTCTTCTTCAGACTTCACAGACCTAATAATGATAGAAATGTTAATAAATACCCCTCTTTGACCTAACTTTTTTCAGCCAGCCCTTTAAATGTCATGGAAACAAGTTTGTCATTAACTTAAGTCGCCAAACTGGGTTCTTAAGGTACTTGTGCTAGGAGAATAAGTACATGTGCCTCCAAGAACCAAAATCTACAGCAATATCTGATTATATATATTAGAGAGCAGCTTTTTTTCTTCCTGATTTTTTCCAGAGGAAAAATCATTGGGCACTTGTCATTTCATATTAAGTATTTTAGTCATCTAGTTATTATTTAAAATATAATACCAGCTATTAATTTCTCTTTGAATAATATTTATTCTCAGAAAAATAACAAAGCAAACAAATATAAGCTCGTTATTTTGTTTTTTCCAAGTAAAGTTTTGTGATAAAATAAAAAAAAAAACAAACCAACACTGCTTAATGTTTTTCTGTACTTTGTTTTTATCTTTTTTTTTTTTTTTTTAATGCCAGTAAACACAGGGAAAGATAAGAAGTGGGTTAAATACAAAGTCAAATAGCTTTTATGAAGCAGAGTTCATTAGTTACAGTCAGTTTTATAGAAATAGCAATAAAATCTAATTTAAACTTTAAAGAACATTTGCAGTTGAATCTAAGTACTTACATAATAAAAACTTTTTAATTAAAGAAAAATCTTTTTAATTATAGAAATTGTTAATTATGACATGAGTATGAAAACAGAGATGGGGTTATTCATTTCAGTCATTCAAAAGAGATGTGAAGAACTGCATCAAGAACAGTGTGGGATTTTGCATTTTCTTATGGGGCGTAAGTGAATCCTCACTCATCTCTGCTGCATGCACCTATTGGTGTTACATGCATCTAAATCCAAGTCTGCTAGGTGGTGTTTATTCGGGTTGTACATCAATTTGCTGTGTATGGTGAGGGAAGGAGAGAAGGCAAAGATCACCCTGATCCAGGTGAGATGTCCTTTGGTTACCTTCTAGCTGGTGAACCAGGTTTTGTCTCTCAAAAGCTGGAGTAAAGTGGTGTAACGGGTGTATACTAGACATGGGAACTGATGAACATTCCTAAATTAATTGCACAAACACACAAAAGTGTGGCTGCTTTAGGATTTGTCTCACCTATCATTTGCCTACTACAAGTGAACCAGTCACCATCTCTCCATAATCAATGGGAAGAAATAGCCTGGGTTAGGACAGGATTCATCTAATACATATTAAACGTCTCCTTTAAGATAAGATGAATTTTGCCTTGAAAGTGTTGATTTTTATTTAGTGACCATATAAGGTGACCCATTCATATGTAAATATCAACAGTTCAGGTGTCTAAATCTGATGAAAAGGTTTTATCTTATCTTTGATATCATGAGAGATTAGTATCAAATGGCAAAAATACTTTAATTGCTATTATAGTCCTGTAGCCCTGTGTTGCAGTATTGCTATTGCTAGTCACTAACCATACTGGGTCTGTCTGGGATGGAGTTAATTTTCTTCATGGTAGCTTGTACGGTGCTGTGTTTTGGATTTGTGATGAAAATAGTGTTGGTAACACTGATGTTTTAACTATTGCTATTGCTGAGTGGTGCTTATGCTGTGTCAAGGCCCCTGTTTCTCACGTTGCCCCACCAGTGAGTAAGCTGGGGTTACCCAAAAAGTTGGGATGGTACACATCTGGGACAGCTGACCCAAACTGACCAAAGGAATACCCCATACCATATGATGTTGTGCTCAGCAATAAAACCTCAGGGGAAGGAGGAGGAAGGGGGGACATTCAGAGTTATGACGTTTGTCTTCCCACGTAACTGATACGTGTGATGAAGCCCTGCTTTCCTGAAAATGGCTAAACACTTGCTGGCCAATGGGAATTAGTGAATGAACTCCTTCTTTTGCTTTGCTTGCGTGCACACCTATTAAATGTGCACATCTATTAAATTGCCTTTATCTCAACCCATGAGTTTTCTCTCTTTTGCCCTTCTGATTCTCTCCCCCATTCTGCTGGGGGAGTAGGTGAGTAAGCAGCTGGGTAGGTGCTTAGCTGCTGGCCAGGGTCTACCCACCACACTAGCCATAAGCTCTGTATTGAGTTTACAAGGTCCCAGGACTGAGGCCTGCCAAGCCTGGTCTGCCTGACTTTCTGAAAAAGAATGTTGGCTCATTTGCTTTACTTCTGTTTTTCTTTGATGGTGGAGCCATAATTTTACATGGATAGCGGTAACAAGCAGTTATTCAGTGCAGAGTGAGATGTTTATGACTGTTACATGGCGATGTAATGTAGTGGTGTGAGAGTAGAGACTTTGAGGAGTGGAGACCGGATGAGGCCCAGAGGAGTGCAGGTGTGGGGTGATAAGACAACAACTCACCAGTGTTCTATTAAAGAAATGCAGACCTGGACCTGGATAAAACTGGTCTTATGGGAACCAGGGATAGCAAAGTACTATGTAACATGCATTAAGGGATAACATACGTAGGCAATGCAGATGTAACATGAAGCTGCAGACCAATGGGGAAAAAAGCAAGGTGTAAAAGCATGTTAGAAAACTTTAAAAAAATAGCCCCAGGTGAATCCTAGAGTGAGGAAAAAGAAACCATCAACATGACCATCATATTCCTTCCTGGCAAAAAACTCCACATATTGAGAACTTGGCATAAGCCCCCAGCCCACCCACCACCACCAGAATAAAACCACAGACCTTAGGATCCCAAGGACCAGGGAAAGGATGTGCATACCATCAGGAAAAAAGGTAGAAACTAAGTGTGTGTATAACAATCTTAACTGTATTATTAGTATTAGTGATACTTTTTTAATATAGAAGTATTCTTTCTTTATGTGCAATAATTGAAATGATTCTTGGTTTAGACTCCAATTATATCTTCGTTAAGGTTCCAATTATACTAACACTAAATTCTTGGCTTTATAGATAAAATATATTTCCTCTTTTCTCATCAACAAAATTTTGAGCATAACTGCTATTTGTTTCAACCTTAGTAATATTATACATTAATATAGAGTCAAAGATACCATAAGTAACAGATCAAAAATGTGTCACTGTTTGAGAATACAGGAAGGATACATTTATTTTTTCTTTATGAGGAATATGATCCCTGTCTTTAAACCTCATTTTTAGAGTATTAGGAACGTGTTAGAGTTCATGCTCCTTTATATCATCCCGATGTTTCTTCTGCTATTTCAGATCTCTCATGAAATTCTATAAAGTTCAATAAGGATCTAAGATTACCTGGATGAAGCAAAAATGCAGATAATAGAAAACATGTGGAAATTACACTAAAACCAAACAATCATGATAAAAAAGGGAAAAAAACCCAACCAACCAACCCAACAAAAAACCTCTACTGTTCTCCACAGAACCATTGATATCCTCCAGCTACATGCAACTAAAAGGCAGCCAGATGCCATGCTACCTCAGCATAGTTATTTAGAAGCTGAGACACAAAGAAAAGACATTCACAGGAAATTCAACTCCAGCAGTTTCTTTACTCATAGGACAATTTATTTTACTTTTTCTATAAAGATTTCATTCTCTTCTGATAAACAGCTTGTCTACCTTCCCTTTCATCCAACAGGAATTTTGTAAAAAAAAAAAAAAAGTCTATCTTTTGGCTAAAGAGCATTTAGAAATACATTCAGTCTGAAAACTAAATTGATGTCATGGACACGTTTTCAACATTCAGAAATCCAGATTCCAGATCTTCGTTTAACTTTTACATTTGATCTGCACAACATACACACTGCTGTTGCGTTTTTGTTCTACAGTTAGATCGGTTGTCATTACTATACAGCTTAGATACTAAACTTGCACCACAACTGCTGCAGCTTAAAAACAGAAAAGTTATTCCCCATTGACACTCTCCTAAAGGAACATTGCTTTAATTAGACCAAGATGAAACAAAACAAACAGAGGAAAACAAATATAAATTCAGTAGAAATTAATTTTAGAATCCATGGAGAGTAGGTAAGAACACTTCTTTCAGTGACAAATGAATAGGTCACTGGAAGTTTTGTAGCAGGCCCCCTGTGAAATGTCACAGTCCTGTGAACTTGTCACCTTTAAAAAAAAAAAAAAGAAGCCAAAAGTACAGTGCGCAGTCTGCTTCTACACATGAGGCTCCAGCATCCTTTGGACCCTGCCAGTCCCTTATTTTATGACTGCAACTTGAAATCAATGCACGGATTTCTATACCATTGAGGAAATATAACTTCCAGAGCTTTAGGAAAATATTTTTAAACTGTTTCTCATGTAAGATCAAGATGAGTTACTGTTTGGACAGGGCTCATTTTGACAGTGTTTCTCTGCTATATGAGCTGTGGCTTGCACATCAGAAAGACAGAAAGGTCTTTCCAATTGCTCCTCAAAAATTATTTTTCCTCTAGCATCAGAACAATCTGAAAAAGGAAAGAAGTGAACATGTTATTGATTCTTTAAAAAGGAATTTTAAGTGGTTTTTCCTCCCTGGAGTAGCTCATAGATAGAGAACAGACTGAAAGTAAAGTACAAAAGAAGGCATACAAGTATTTTCAAGGGTCTTCTTTTCTGCTTGAAGAGCAAAAGCTATAGCTGTTCATTTCCTGTTATTAAATTGGGCAAGTGTTGTTCTCTTTTTTCCCCACATGCGCTTATTTACCTGGGAGGTTTTAGTACAACTTTTCCCCTTGGGTTTTGGGTTCAATAAATGCACGCTGCCTGGGCTAAATTTTCTCATGCAACGCTGTTGTAAATTTTTACTGATTTTAGAGGGTTCAGTCCAGTAATTTCAGTTCTACAATGGAAATTCCTTTAAAATTGCCTCCATTACTCTTTTCCATGCTATGAATTTTCACTTTAGTTGATAATCTGAATGATTTTTTTAAAATAAATTTTACCTTAATAATCTTAATTTCAAATACTTTCAATCAAATCATTTGAAACTAGGGAATTTGATTAAACTGCAGAAGTAATTCTCTGTGTTGATCACTTTGAGATAAATAAGATAGCACTTGTGAATGAGAGCAATGATGACCTCCAGTATTAATGTTTACTTTCATTTGTCATCTGTTATGATTCTCTGAATGTCCAAGTGAAAGATCTCAGTAGACAGTGGGAGAGCAGATACAAGTTTTACAGAGACTATGAGAGAGCTTAATTACCTCTGGTCCTGCCACTGGGCACCACTGGAAAGAGCCTGGCTCTGTCCTCTTTGCAGCTTCCCTTCAGGTATTTATGTACATTGAGAAGATCCCCCCTGACCCTTCTTTTCTCTCGGCTGAACAGTCCCAGCTCTCTCAGCCTTTCTTCATAGGAGACATGCTGCAGTCCCTTAGTCATCTTGGTGGCCCTTTGTTGGACTCTGTCCAGTATGACCATGTCTCTCTTGTACTGAGGAGCCCAGAACTGGATGCAGCACTCCAGATGTGGCCTCAACAGT
This sequence comes from Pygoscelis adeliae, assembly GCF_000699105.1. Classification (NCBI taxonomy): domain Eukaryota; kingdom Metazoa; phylum Chordata; class Aves; order Sphenisciformes; family Spheniscidae; genus Pygoscelis; species Pygoscelis adeliae. The sequence goes on along the minus strand of NW_008823960.1, from coordinate 175,751 downwards.
GCTGAGTAGAGAGGATCACCTCCCTTGACCTGCTGGCAACAATACACTTAATGGAACACCATTAGCTTTCTTTGCAGCAAGGGCACATTGCTGACTCGTGTTCAAGTTGGTGTCCAGCAGGACCCTGAGGTCCTTTTCTGACAAGCTGCTTTCCAGCTGGGTGGCCCCAGTTTGTACTGGTGTATAGGGTTGTTCCTCCCCAGGTGCAGGACTTTGCACTTCCCCTTTGAACTTCATGAGGTTCCTGTCAGCCTATTTCTCCAGCCTGTCGAGGTCGCTCTGGGTGGCAGCACGACCCTCTGGCATATCAGCCACTCCTCCCAGTTTGGTGTCATCAACAAACTTGCTGAGGGTGCAGTCTGCCCCATCATCCAAACCTTTAATGAAGATGTTAAAGAGGATCAGACCCAGTATTGACCCCTGGGGTACACTGCTAGTTACCGGCCTCCAACTAGACTATGTGCCACGGATCACCACCCTCTGGGCCCATGTTATGTCTCCATGTTAGGTTTTGTGTATACCAGACTATCCAGTCTATTATAACAGCTATTTATGCAGGGAAAATAATACAGAATCTTCACATCAATTCTGAACTTATGTCATGGAATGGATAATACACACCACAGATAATCATCTTCTATTGCTAAAAAACTTCATGAGATTCATCCATTTTATTTTACTGACAATTTATTATACTGGGAGCATATACTTTAAGTTTTTGTGACATTTGATGTGAACCTACATATACACAATTACTCATCTGTACATTACCAAAGTATATATATTAGAAAGCATTTGTGTATAATATTTAGTGAAAGGGTTTTTGTTTGTTTTTTTTTCCCCAGAACTATTCATCATCAGTACCATGCATCTACCAAAGCTAATACAATTAAATTCTTCTTTTGGAATTAAGCAGCATGACTCTTGTTTCACTTAAAGTTTGAGGACACTTGGGGGATTAATGCATTCACAGTTAAAATTTGCTTATCTGACACGGCAGGAATGTTCATTTCTGATGCTTTTGCTTTATGTTAACAGAGCATGAAATAAACAAACAAAAAAAAATCACAATTCACATCACTAATTAACTAGATGTGCTGACATACCACAGATTTAATTTACATCAGTCTCACCAGGACAAAAACATTATATTTTTGTAAGAACCATTCTTATTTTTCACTACCTGAATAATGTGTAACCAGGGAACAAAGGAAAAAAAAAAAGAAAAAGAATTTTTAAAAATAGTTTTTACAAAAATTTGTACTACATAAAAATTGTTTACTAATATAGTTGGACACAATGACAAGAATTATTACATGAATCAGATGAAGACACATGCAAATATCCTTCTAGCATTCAATCCAACAGATATGCATGTGTTTATTTGTACATGTATTTATTGATTCACACTAACAATCATGGTCACTTGGTGATTCAGAAAACCTTAATTCATTCCAGATTGTTAGACATAAATTTTCCTGTCCTTTTTTCCCACTGAAAAACTTCTAATAATCAGAGTGAATAATTGAGTTGAGAGGGTATTTCTTTGCCAGATATTCCCACCAAAACCATCATCTCACCTGGTGATACTGTACAGAGCTACATAAGTTATAGTTCTGACACCTTCGTTTTTTGTATAGCATTGCTCTAAGGAATTTTGAGTCATCTGTTGATCTGTTAAATTTAAGGAGCAAGATATAACCCCTAGGAGGTATTTATTGGCAACATTTTTCATTAGATCATAGTTTTGCTCTCTGCAGTATAATATGTTAAAGAGGTTTCTCTTTTTTTCTGTTTTGCATTAGACAAGCTTGAAATGCTCAGTGTTGGAATCTGATAGTTAGGGGTTTTCTCTCTGTTGGTTCCAGATGGTTTGTTTTGGGTTTTTTTAAATTATTTTTTTTAATTTGGAGACTAGTTAGATCTTTTCAGACCAGTTTTACAGATATTGTGATAGTCAAGAAGAATTTCATATCCTACGGCATTTCTTTAGATGTAAGACTAAAACCACCTCTAACCAAATTAACTACCTAATCTCAGCACTGAAATACCTAATAAGTAGTTTGTGGTCATCAGCTGTGAAATGCAGACTGCCTATATTAGGCAGCATGGCTCGAAGTCAGTCATGCAAATTTATTTTATGTTGCACCAGACAAAACCTAGGAATAAGGTCAGAAACTCTCAGAAACACCCTTATCCAGATGAATGCTTGATCTCTCTTACCTTCTCTTACAGTCTTGGCTTTAAGTGGTGCAGTTTGAAAGTGTAGGTGTGTAAGGTACTTTTTCTTTGGTAACCTAGGAAAAGTCTAGGACTCAGATGTCCAATTCCTTGGGAAACTGTTAGCTTATTATAAAACAATTTCTGGCTGTATTCACTACAGAATGAACCCTGAAGATGTTAGGTAAAATTTCAACTTTTCGGATGCTTCTGAGAATGGAGTGTTTTGGAAATTCTCCAGTCATATTTGAATAACAATGAACTTTAGGAAGGATTTAGATTAATTCCTGCTTTTTCTACTAAAAAGTGTGACCTACAACATGTAAATTTCAACTTACAGGTTGGTTACCTTTAACCTTATCACAAAAGGACATACAGTTCACTATGATATGATTATATTATACGACTATGATATGATTATCACATATGAGTTTCAGATGGTACTGAGGAGTAATTTTTCTGGTTTGCTATTTGAGATTTTAGTGCAATTTAAGCATCCAGGTTTCCTAGGTAGAATTTAGGTGGACACCTTCTGTTTTTATTGTTGTTTCTTTTCATGCCTAATTTGGAAGCTATCGTCAAGAGCCACAATGCCCCATAACAGGAAGACCGGGGAACTACAGGCCAGTCAGTCTCACGTCTGTGCCTGGCAAGATCATGGAACAGATGCTCCTGGAAACTATGTTAAGGCACATAGAGGACAGGGAGGTGATTCGAGACAGCCAGCATGGCTTCAGGGAGGGCAAGTCCTGCCTGACTAATCTAGCGGCCTTCTATGATGGAGTGACTATATCAGTGGATATGGAAAGGGCTACAGATGTCATCTGTCTGGACCTCTGTAAGGCCTTTGACACAGTCCCCCATAACATCCTTCTCTCTAAACTGGAGAGGTATGGATTTGATGGGTGGACTATCTGGTAAAGGGTGAGGAATTGGTTAGATGGTTGCATCAAGAGGGTAGTGGTCAACGGCTCAATGTCCAGATGGAGACTGGTGAACGAGTGGTGTCCCGCAGGGGTCTGTATTGGGACCGGCACTGTTTAATATCTTCATCAATGACATGGACAGTGGGATCGAGTGCACCCTCAGCAAGTTGCAGATGACACCAAGCTGAGTGGTACGGTCGACATGCCAGAGGGATGGGATGCCATCCAGAGGGACCTGGACAAGCTGGAGAAGTGGGCCTGTGTGAACCTCATGAGGTTTAACAAGGCCAAGTGCAAGGTCCTACGCCTGGGTTGGGGCAAGCCCCGGTATCACTACAGGCTGGGGGATGAAGGGATTGAGAGCAGCCCTGCCGAGAAGGACTTTGGCAACATACTGGTGGATGAAAAGCTGG
>NW_008823960.1:147145-171701 GCF_000699105.1 Pygoscelis adeliae | reverse complement strand
GTGGATGCCCCATCCCTGGAAACATTCCAGGTCAGGTTGGACGGGGCTCTGAGCAACCTGATCTAGTTGAAGATGTCCCTGCCCACAGCAGGGGGGTTCGACTAAATGACCTTTAGAGGTCCCTTCCAACCCAAGCTATTCTATGGTTCTATGATTTTGTAAAATTACCAGATGAATAATTGTCTGTTGAATGAAAACACACTTTGAATGTAACAATTTGTTTCTTAGGATTCTGTGATAATGTCAAGTAAAAACATCAGTCCCTGTGCCGCTACTACAATACACCCAATGTTTAAAAACAGACCAGCATTTATTAATTTGCTAACTATATGTCAGCAAGTTTATAGGATAAAACATGAACTTAAAATTGGTGAAATACTTCATTAAAAATGAATTAAATCAATTGATAAAAACATCAAATTGAAAGTTATTTCTTCTATACACACGATTGTTTTGCCTACTAAATATGGCTTTTCTAGCATGACAACTGTTTGCTTACTTTATTTAAAAAGCACCTCTACAACTTTGGCTTCAGCTAAGCCTTGAGCAACTCAACCATTGGCATTTAGGCTGCTATGCCTAAATATCAACTGAAAGAAACTCAGAGGTAGTAACCTTCCCCTTTCACTCTTCTGTACCCTGAGAATGTGGGGCTAAACCAAAAACCTGATAAAATAGTCCTCAGAAGCCACTGCTAAGCCTCTTTATTTGTGATCCTTTCATGCAGTATTCCTTGGCCAAAGAATGGAACTTGAGCACATAAAGCCATTTCGTGACGTAAGTGTATGGTCCTGAGGAAAGATGTGAAGAATGTCTCCATGGGGATTGGAGATTTAATATGCAACATTCTGCTGTACAAGGTGAAAATGGAGTTTAACTTTTACTAAATTTTTCCTCATCCTTTCTTTGAAGAGAGTGTTACCTCCATGCTTTCAAGTCATGCCAAATCACTGACATAGTCATGCCGGCAGGAAAATGATAGTTTCCTTTCTCTTCATTGTTATTACTCATGCATGACCAAATACAGTAGAGCATATATCCTTTGATATTGTTCATGAGAATTAGTCACAGTTCATTTGAGGGATTTTGATATCTGCTCAACCTGTTTGTGTAGCCATAAAACAAATAGTTTATTACAGAAGCTGGATACATCATATTGTTAATTTCTTAAGTGTTTGTAAGCAGTCATGGACACTTCCACAGAGTTACTTCATTCAACTCTCATTCAAATAAATTCAAATCTATCTCTCAAATCTTGTCTTGAGTCAATAATATATTAGGCTAGTAAAATAGCATTTTCTTATCATTTAGGTAATGTTGCCTTATGCATATTTTCTGTTCAACTTCACTCTGAAACAAAGAAACAAGATGAAGAAAATTGAACCATTTCCGTATGGTTTAGCAGCCTACATCCATACATTTAAATTCTGACAGTGAGCATTCTGCACCTGGTAATGGAGAATCCCAGGGGTGAGGATGGAACATAAGAATTTAAAAACTTTGCTTAAAGGATAAGTTTCTAGTAACCAAAGCTGGAGCAGTATTGGTGTATTGGACCATCCTCCAAATTCTAAGCAATGCTGAGACAGAAAGTTACTCAACAGGTTATAATAGTGGGACTGCATTATATGATTGTAATTTTCATATGATGATGAAAAAAGATAAAACTGTAAACTTGTAAAATTTTAAAATTGTAAGATTTTCTGGAAATTTTTTTTCTGCAAATGGAAATATATTTTGTGCATATTTCTAATAAAATACATACAAAGAAGTAACAACATCCAGTTGTTGTTGCCTAAATTTTTTTTCTACTTCATGTTAATTTGAATCAATAAAATAACCCCCCCACAAGTCTTAAAAATAATAATGTTTAAAAAAAATGATGTTTAAGATATAAACAACTTCAATTTAGATGTGCATATCAAAATATTTAAGGATTATAAAATGAAACCAAACCTCTAATCATTTTTTTATGATGAGAAAAATCCTGAGAACTCTCCAATCAGGAACTTTCAGAGCTTCTCAAAAAAACTGTTTAATCACAGAATTATGTCCATGTTGATCACATGGTAAAAAAATAAAGGTTTATTTTTTAATCTTTGTTCCTTTGATAAAAATCTAACATAGCATCTAGAGATGTAGAATGACATCAGATGTTTATACTATCAACAGAGCAAACCAAGCAGCTCATAGTATTTCCGAAGTTTTGATAACATAGTATGTCTGTTTTGCATTACACTTCATATAAGAAGTGAATCAACAGAAGAGAGCTTTGAAGAGAGGAAAGCTAACGGTGATTAGAGGTTGAGAAAATGTGACTAACTGGAAAATACTAAAGAACTATGTTGCTTAGCATAGACAAGAGAAGAAGAAAGGGAGTCCATGTAGTTATCTATAAATTGGGAAAATTTATGTTCATAATTAAGCAAAAATAAATTTAAAAAAGAATTTTCCCTAAAAAAAAAAAAAAAAAAAAAACCAAAAAACCCGACATTACAAGCAGTGAAGATGAATTTTGAACTCAAAGAGGGAAAAGGAGCAAGAGTACAATGTGGAAGGACTTACTAAAAGATTAATTAATGTGTAACATTAAGATCAGTCAGTCATCTCTTTTATAAAGAAAAGAAGTGATGAGTATTTTCTTATTAAGAGTCTTCTTTATTATGTTAACTATGTGTTTTCTAAGAAGCAAACCAAAAATAAATCCAGGGAAAGTGATGGAAGATTTATAATTTTACATATATATGTATATACTAGGATAAAATTATAACTGATGAAGGTTTCCAGCAACCACATTCAGGAGGAGTTTATGTCACAGTGTAAGCAGACATTGTAATAAACAGTCTTTGCTGATGTAAAGAGTTGCAAATATATGGAGTAAACATGAATAATGCGTGTGGAATTAATAACATTTTGATGTATTTTATAGCATGCAATTAAACAGAGATAAATCAGACCAAATTCTCTACAAATGTGGGTTACCTGTGAGTTGTGGAGACCATCACCAATGAAACATTGTTAAATTCACATTTTAATTAGCTTAGATACACATTTTAATTATGTTTTCTCTGATGAAGTAATATTTCAGTATAATTCCTTCATAGTTATAAAAAGTGCCTTAGCAACATCTCTTTGTTAGGTGGTCTTAACATAGGTCAAGTGTTATTTAGGGATAATTTTACCCCTTAAGCAAATATTCTAAATATGTTCATTGTTAAAAGTACAATAGCTAAAAGCAGTACTGCAACAATTAAAAAAAAAAAAAAAGAGACAAATCAAACAGATGGTCCAGTTAGAGACAGGGAGTGGAGATGGTTGTATTACAAAGATGAAACCCAACAGCATAGGCACAGAGGAGAAAGTTTATATATGGAATACTATTGTCATAGAATCATAGAATCATAGAATCATTAAGGTTGGAAAAGACCTCTAAGATCATTGAGTCCAACTGTCAACCCAACACCACCATGCCCACTAAACCATGTCCCTAAGCACCTCATCTGCACGTCTTTTAAATACCTCCAGGGATGGTGACTCCACCACTTCCCTGGGCAGCCTGTTCCAATGTTTCACCACTCTTTCAGTAAAGACATTTTTCCTCATGTCCAATCTAAACCTCCCCTGGCACAACTTGAGGCCATTGTCCTGCCGTTTTATCAACTTATCAGGTGAATCACTCATTAAAAAGCCAGAGTACTTTTGAGGAAACCGTTATACCAGGTTATGAAATTACCTAAATAACTGATTAATGATCACAACATCAGAGACATAAGAATCAGAAGAAACTCACCAAATCTGCTGTCTAAAGTGATAACTCCAGAAGGAAACTGCCCCTGACTAAATACAACTTGATATTTCTTTGCTCAAATGTGTTCCTATTTGCATATTGGCAAAGCCAACAGCCACTAAAAAAACCAAAAAACAAAAAACAACAAAAAAACAAAAACAAAAACAAAAGGGGATAGAAAAGATGAAAATAAGACTTAGTTTTCTCAGTTTTCCATTTCTAGATATTATCTTATTTACTTATATGTTCCCACTGAAATGCTTAAATCATTTGGTTTCCCTTTTTTGTACTACACCATTTGGAAGATCCTTCAAAGTGTTTACTCCTTATTTCCTTAAGAACATTGTTCTAATTTTGGATCTAAATTTATTCATGGTCAATATGTGTGATATTCATGGTCAATATCTGCACAAACTATGTGAGTTTGTGCAGATATTCATTCAACTAAAATAGTTTTTCTCCCTCTTGTATATTTACCTCAAAATTTATTTATAGAGAGTTCATTAAATCCCCCCTTAATTTTATTTTGGCTAAGCAAAACAAGCCCGGTTCTTTGGTGCATACAATAATATGCTGAGAGGGACTGCTGACACTAAATTGTATTCATCCTGTGCTGCAGGGAAGATTGTGGTTTTTTTCCCTCTAATGCAGAATTTGATTTCTGAATGTAAATGGGGGTGGGGGAGTATTTTCCTCAAAAGCATTAGAGATTAGTCGCATATATAGGTAGAAGTATCTCCCCTAAGATATATTCTATCGTGTACCTCCACCATGATGAACCATAGGTTAACCATAACAATGTGCATTGATTCTCCCAGTTACAAATAATCGTTCCTTTGACTGCTGTGTGCTGTTAACAATTCCACCACTAAGGTGGTGGAAATGTTTTGAGCCAGGAAGTCTGACTATAAATCAGATTAGTGATTTACTACTCCATGAACTTGCCATTCTTCTCAGGATCCTCCTGGAGTTTTAGTTAATTTGATTAACAAATAAACTCTCTGGTACTTGACCCTTTCAGTGCTCTTGATCTATTATACTATAGCTGTGGCCCTTCCTATGTGTGGCTTTTGGTCTTTCGTTACAGACCTAAAGGTTATTATACAAAATTGTGAAGTGACCCATCGTGTTTTTCACATATGGACAATCATTTCAAATTGGACCTGAAGACCTAGCTGGTCCTCTCTATTTCTTTCATACTATGACTTGATGAGTTCCTTGCATATAACCACTAACATCTCTAGCAAATTTTCCAGGAGATATTAGGTCAAATGAGACTAGTCCAAAAAACTTTCTAGAACTCAAACTTATTTGGGTGAATTATTATTGAGCTCAGTACTAGAATGCCTGAGAAAGTTCTTTAGCTAAAAATATCACAGTATAATTCTCTTCATTTACCATTTTTTTACTTATATAGGGCTGTGAAATTCAGAAAGCAAGTGTATTTAAAACATGGGAATACATACGGATCTGTATGCTGTTGCTATTTCTCAGGGTCTACTTTAAGTTATGCTGTCATAAACCAAACAAATATCTGGTTACAGTGAAGGTATGGCTTTCTATATAACATTTTCTACATAAAATAATAGCCAACCTGAAACGGGCAGAATTTGAGTTTGTGTAGCTTTCGTCTACATAGCTATCCATGTTATATATTGACCCTCCACCCAACTCCCCTCTCAAAAAAAACCCATGCTACAGACATCTGGGTAAAACACAGTACAAGCAGAAATAATGCATAACACTGTCTGTTAGGCTAAATCATTGTCTCAGGTTTCTATTTACTCCCATATGAAGTCATTGCCATGTAAGCATTTGCTGTCTTAAGCCATTGAAAAGCAGTGTGTTCTATATTATATACAAATGTGAAGAGTTCAATAAGCAAATTAGCTAAGCTAAGCGAGAGTACTTTTGAGGTTGCTAATGCAAAAGTTGTGTTTAAGAATTCCACCTATAAAGAACATTTAATTGATTGTTATATCAAGAAAAGGGCTTTTTAAAGTGGTACATAAATACTCAGTTGATTAAAATACAAAATGCCTTTGAAGGACTTATTCATAACAAGCATCTAAGGCATCCTGATTTTATTGTTTTTTTTTTTTAACCAATGCTGACGCAGATATGGTCTTCAGCTTGTATATTTTCCTCTGTGAAAACAATTGTAAAGCTAAAGAAATACATTAAAATTGTCTCAGAAAATTGTGGAAATATTTTGTCCTGATATTATTGGTAAATAAAAAATAAAAATTATTTGATGTAATTTATCTCACCTATTCTTAGATGCCTCCATAGTGAATATCGACTCCTAAGCTAATCATCTTGTGCTCCTTTTATACACAGTAAAAGACATAAGTAATTTAATTTGATGATTATTTGGACTGTTTTAAATATTGACTTTGGGATGAGAAAAACTGAGCCAAATGGGGTATCTAGATACCTATGTTTCATCAGCTATATCCTCCTTATAACGTCTGAAAAACATGCTTGACACAGAATAAAAATGTGCATACGTGCAAAGGGTCTGCAGTAGACGTTCCTGTGCCCATCGTGTGACGAAAGCAGCCTGGGAATGGGAACCACCACTCTTGGGTATTCACAGCCAATGAAACTGTCACAGCATAAGGTTGTCCTGATACCCTGTAACATGTAGCCAAACCCTGGGACATAAAACAGAGAGAAAATTGTGTGAATATTCTCTCTGGGAGTTAAACTTATACACAAGGTACTTGTGAACTCATAATCAGTGAAAGCAGAACACAAAGTGAATGATTTTGCCCACATCCAAGGACTGGTTTGTTAGGAGATGTTAGGAGTGGTCACGTCCTCCTTTTTTCTTTTCTTTTTTTTTTTTTTAATTTAAAGTGATGGTTAAACTATGGCATATATTTTTCTAGTTTATCCACAGCCAATGCTCTTCAGCTCTCTAGTAATACACTGTTTCTATGGGTATAATCTCTCCTTGTGGTTTCTGCTCAGTTAGCTCACCTCAGCTGGTGAGCTGTGGCCTCTGTGGCATGTTACATCTGCTGTGTGATATTAACCATGTCACAAGCCAAATTTTCAAAAATGTCAAACAATTTTTCATCCCTCATTTTTTTGAATTCCTTATTTACAGGGCACTAAGAGCCTCATCTGCCCTAGAGGTGCTCTAGCTTTATTAACTACAACATTATGACAAGATTCAAGCCCTCTGAAAGTGACTTAAGCTGGTCAATTTTTTTTTTTTTTTAATTTGAAAATATTGTTCTTAATCATTACGGTCCATGTCTCCATAAACACAATACCTTTGTAACTATGAAGGACAGTGTAAGAAAAAAGAAAAAAAAAAAGCTAGTTTTGGGAAGTACCCAGATAACACAGTGATACATAAACATAATGTTAAAGGCTATTACAAGTGGTGACCACCTCCAGCAGCTCCAGGCCTGGGGACTCCTCCTGCCCAGGCTGAGAGACGCAGCTGATGCTGTCCCCTTTGCAGGTCCAACCAGCAGCAAAGCTGAGCACATATCCCAGGCACACAGACACACGGAGGACACACACAGGTGCTGAGAGGTCAGAAGAAAAGGTCCCTTTTGACCAATACATTGACTTAAACCCTGGTTAATGTGACAAATAATCTCAATGGACTATTTTATCCACAACCAAATTTCCTGAATAGAAAGATGGTGTCCAGAAGCTGGATAAATATAAATAGCATGGTCAAAATAATAAAGGGAGTTAAGTGCCACACATTTAATTTATTTCTCAGATTGCTCATATTCACTTTATTGACCAGAAAGGTGCAGCTGGTCAAGGGCTTTAATATTTTTTAAGCTCTCCATACTGATTTTTTTTTTTTTTAATGTAGAATTGAGTTTTAGCTTAGATATTCTCTTCCTTGATAGCTGAGAAAAAAAGAAAAAAAAATCTCTTTAAATAATGTTTGTTTTCTCATGGCTGTTAGTGGTTGGTAACACAGAGATATACACGCATAAAAGGAAAAATATTTAGTTAATTGCAGTGCACATAGTACACAGTTTAAAGGGGGTTAGAGAAGAGTGGCTTTTTTGTTGTTGTTTTTTCCTCTTAATGGAACATTTAGATAAAGACTAAATAGTTTAGCAATTGCTGTATTTGTGCTGGCAAGAAGTTGCATTGCAGTTAGGAGTGCTATGGGACCCAGAAAGAAAGATAGTGAAGCTGCTCAATGAAAGAAGATAGAGGTAATTGGATTTTTTAAGGTAAAACAAAACAAAGAATTCAGAAGTTTTTTTCATGGTTGTAGATATTCTGTAGTAAGCCTTCCAAGCAAGTTATAAAGATCAAATATCTAAATGCAGTTAACCTCTTGTAGTAATCTGTGCAAATTTGTGGTTATTTTCATACAAAATTCAAGCATTTTTAATATGATATTTTTTTCATCTGCTGACAGATAACCCAACGTATCAATGGCTGCTCAGCATTTGCAAATGAATGTATTGAGTGTTTTTCTGGAGGGGAGCTGATCTGGAGGAAGGGAGAAAGGAGGGGTAGGGAGGATGAGATTCTTGTAATGAAGTTGTGGTGTTAACACTGAAAAGTTAAAGGTAAAATGTAACAGTTTGTCACAATTATGCTTCATATTGGCAGGTGTTCTGAACTTTCTGTTTGATAACTAGACATATAAATTTCAGTTCGTAAAGCTTTGCAGCCAATTTAAGGGCTCATTTATTTCTCTGACAACAAGATATATATGCTGCCTGGCATAGTGGATGTCTGGGGCCAAATCCACCACTTTGTTGCTTGTGTGTCTCGTGGGAAGTAAATAGTAGCAATTTTTCAGCATAGGCATACCGGCACAAGGTGTTTAGCAAATAAATGAGCATAAGATGACCTGTGGTGTCCTGAAATTACTAAAATTCATGAATAATAAAATGATCTATAGATTGTTAGCAGAGGGCTATAGCAAGGGCTAATTTGCAGTCACTGAAGCTTTACAAGATAATTTGTAACTTTTGAAAATTTAATGACTTCATCAGTTTTTACCTATTTTTTTACCAATATAATTGTCTGAAAGCTACCTTCAGCAGAGGTCTTCTGTCTAGATAAAATCACAATCACCTATATCATCACATTATGAGTACTTAACTGACTTTACCTGAAGAACTTTTTTTTCTTTCACGCCTACATTATGGTAATTACCAAAAATGTGTCTTTATCCTATGAAGACATATTTCTCATTTTGTTAAACTTGTTAACATATGAAACTATTATAAGAAAATTATCAATTCAGTAATGCAAAGGGAAGAGGAATTAAAAAAAAAAAAAAAGATCTAGTGAGCAAACTACAGTTCATTGGAAATAAGTGAAAGCACCCTGAAACAAGATCAAAGAAATCAGAAGGAAAATTAAAAGGCTTGGCACATAATATGCAAATTCTGTGGTTAAGGCTTTCAAAACAAAAGAAGGGATGCATGACTTTGGGTCCTTGATCACATTTAATTTTATTTATTTACTTAGACTAGTCACCAACACATGCATACTGAAATAACCAAGAAAACAAGGACTGAAACCACAGTCGTTCTCTCCTTCATCTGAATGTCTGATCACTTAATACAGTTATTTTGTTCTCCTAGTTTCAAATATTTTGAATTCTGTTCAATACATGACATCTTCACACTTGTCTCCTACATACACTACAGTTGGAGATAGCTTTGCATTATCTTGGGTATTACTGCAGGAAAATTGGATGCAAGGCAATAATCAAGCATAGTTCAAACTGAAGACTCTGGTTACATCCAGCACTGCAGGAGTACACTTACTCCTGCAGCTCATGGCTAGTTTTTCAAATGGTGTCACTATTTTAGTTTATCTGAATTCTCTGTTTTACCTGTCTCGTGTATTTCCTTTACAGATTTAGAAAAAAATACAATCTTCACTATATTTTTGTATGTCCCACTTTCTACACATTGATGTCCACCCCTCAGTTATATAAAGATAACCATAGGTTGATTGTATCTCACCTAATGTCATATTTTTGAGAAAGAAAAATCCACCTATTACTACTGAAGCAATAGTCCCACACCAGGATTTGATGGGGACTAATACCTTTTAATACCAAATGTAAGTCTCAGAGGAATGTTCTGTCTGCAGTAATATACATTTCTATTGGTGGTTGTGGTCTAGAAAAGCAAAAATAGAAAATGGGAGCATCCTCTCTGTAATCTCTGCTTTCTTTAAAACACATTCTTAATTAAGGAAGTTGAATTTTGAAACCATTTAAAAAGGAAAGCTAATTAACACCATTCTGTCAATGTAGAGAAATAGTGACATTTGGCAGATACTTGAGGAGTACTTTAAGGGGATATTTACAGTGAGAATATTAGAGAAAGACAAAGTACAAATGAAATAGAACAATATCTGGAGAATACAATTTAAAGAAAAAGTATTTAAAGGTGGAAAGGGAAAGATAAAATAAATGAAATGAGCAGCTAGTCTGCTTATTTTACAATTTTAATTGCTTTTTAACCTTTAGAATACTTTTGAAGGCAAAAAAATTATAAAACATTAATTTATACAGTGTGTTTTTTTTTAAAGTAGTTATTCTCTGACAATGCAGAACAAATTTCTCTTTCTAAAACGTTCTTGAATGATCATTGAAAATGTATGACTTAACAAGTACCATTCCATGGAATATTTATATTGCTCTTCAAGTTGTATTTTTGAGGAAAAAAAGAGAAGAAAATCATTCATTTGCAGCAATGAGTTTCCCTAGACAATGGACTTCCTGGATGAGACTTCACATAGGTAACCGCAGTGACCTTGCTCTTTACAAAAGTTGTGCATAATGTTTATTGTAATCAGAGCATACGGACCATGTAATTAGCCCCATAGCTTCCAAGTTGGTGCTTAAAAAACAGTAAATGGAAATTGTTCCTTCAAAAGGTAGAATATCTGGGGGCTTTTTGTTTTGGGTTTTTTTTTTTCCCCCTTCTCAGTCAATAAGAAAATGTCTCCCTCTGAAGTTTCTTGGGCAGGGCAGAGTGTCTAGAAAGAGAATAGATAAATAAATAAATAAATAAAGACTGGGGATCCTGATCATGCCACCTTTACTAATCTGCTACTAAACCCCTTCACCCTCTCTCCAATTTCATCTTGCCCTAGTCATGATTCACCAGGAAATAAAGCTGTCTGAGCTGAAGGTAGTAGAAAACTGAAGCAGAAGTTTAATAGTGTTTTTACCTTGCACTGTTTTCCATTTTTTTCTCTGTATCCTTTTTTTGTTCCTTCATGTTATGAATAGGCAGATTGAGTGCTATATCTTTTTTCAGTAGTAAAATCATTAATAATTTCTTATAACATTCTAACTATTTGATAGGTTAAACATATCTGTGAATGCCCCAGAAAAGATTGGCCTCTTGCAGACACCGTAAGCCTGTCAGGGTGATATCAGGCAAAGACAGCGCACCTGGAATGCCTGAAAGCTTGAACATACCACTGACACACAGTGCTGGTTCTGCCTGTTTGGCACCCAGAAGGCTGAAACTCCATAAACATACGAGTCTCTGGAAATTACCTTTTCAGATCATACTAAGCTATAACATTGCTATACTTCTCTGGTTGCATAAAGTGTTTTCTGAATTTGTAAGGCTGTTGGATAATTGCATTCACTCTGAAATTGCATGGCAAAGCTCATATGCTCTGTACGTAGAGAAACAGAAGTTAATATTATCTACCAGGATAAAGGAGACACTACTGCAGCAATGAGACTATAGAATAAAGATATTCAATTTTTTTATCATCTTAACACCTTGTGAAGTTCACCTGCTCATTCAATCTCCTTATCAAGGTTTAAACTGAAATAATCATCTTACTGTTGAAGGATAATGTAGCACAGGCTTGACTATGTGATACATCTGTGATCTAAACCATTAAATCCATTTAATCAGTCACTGAATTTAACTTGAGACCCTGATCTAGGAGTGTTTCTTCTATTGGGGACCATGGTATGTGTCTCCACCAGAATTTTGCCAAGGGTTACCTCTATACAGGTTGTCCTTAATTGTTTTCTTTGTGCTAAGCAGACTAACACAGCACTTTCTTTGCTCTACAGCAACGGTGTACATGCCAGCACCAGAGCTATCCAAAAAGAAATACACTGTGCCTGTTCAATAACCTTCAAGTAGGGAGATGTGTAAACCTCACCAAACAGATGCATTAGACCTATTAATTCTCTGGTTTAGTATTTCTAATAGCCAGCATTCAAGCAAGTGAATTTAATGAGCTTTGTGCAGCAAGAGCAATTTCAGCTATTTTCACATATTTGAGTGCTATATTTCCTTGTTTCACCATTTTAGTAAATCTCATTAAAACCACACAGACACAGTTAACTTTTTCAAATAGCCACTCTTTACAGAACTGTAGGAAATAAGCAAAATTAGTGAAGTATTCTGAGAACAGCTTGGCACTGCCCTTGAACAGAAACTTTTTTTGTTTATATATGTCTGAGTAAGGCTCACTGGATCAGATCCTGAATTACATTGTTGTTATGTTTAAGGCTATTATATATGTGCTTTATACACAAATTAATTTCAAAAGTCCTTCTTTTTACCTGATTTTTTTTTAAGCAGAAAGTAACTGAAAATGTAATGCTATTTCTTTAATATCTGAATGCTGGTGAGGTCTTTTTCCAGTCACTTAAGAATCTGACAACTAAATGCTAAAGCTATAAACAGAGCCAGGAAGTCTGATTAAACTTTGCAGATGAAATCTTCCATCATAACTATAGGTCCTTGGAGAATTAGTCATTTTAATAAGCTAAACTAAATTGTATAGATGAAATAGGTATTTTAAGAACGTAGCATTTTGTACAAGCTTCCACATACAGTGTTTGTGTAAATCAAACAAAAAACCTCTTATGTAGTATAACACAAGCATCTCTGAGTGACAACCTTTATCTGAGGAAGTCAAAGGATTTATACAACAGAAGAGTTGCATGGATGCAGTAGTTTAATGATGCAACAAAAAGCTGTGTAGACAAATACCAAGATCATTAACCTTCCATCTTCTCAGACTATAGGCAGATTCACAAATTAAAACAAAAGCAGACATAGATTTTAAAATTTTCAGGAGAACTTTTTCCAAAAAATTGTTTTCTATTTAGAACCTCCATGATACAAATGACAAAAAAATCCGCTAATATCTACAACTGACACAAGATGCAGAACTGTTCTGGCAAGAAAGAGAAATACTGTCTAGCTGGTCATACCTATACTGGTGACTCTGCTAGCACTTCCCTTATATGGGATCTGAAGTTGTATCTGCCCATCTTCTGATTTCAGCCTCACTCTGTGAGATCCAACAGCAACATTGCTGGAAAGCCAGGTGCATGTGGTGGAAGAAATGGTGGTTCCATAGTAGTCGTTGCTATCACACATGGCCAAAGATCAGTCTGGGATGCTTGGGGAAGGGGAAAAAGAAGGTTCCTTACTTATTCTAGTTGTTGAAATGGCAATAGCGATACACATATGGAAAACATTTATAAGAAACACACAAAGTTCTTTTTTTTCTTTTCCTTTTACCTTGGTTTTTCAGACATTGCATCACCTCCGTGTTTAATCTTTATTACAGTAATTTGTTTTCTGTTTTAGTAATAATCTCAGTGTATGTCTTCACCATAGACATTGAAAGCACAGCATTAATATTGTAGAAAAATGTTTTGTAAATTAACTGATATGACACCCACAGCCACGACAGTTGCCTTAGGCTGCAAATCTTCCCAAGAATCAGGGTAGATACTTAAATGATTAATCCAAGCTAAACTTCATGTTACTTTGTGTAACATCCTACTACTATCACACTGTTGTGGCTGCAAAATGTAAGCAAGGCATACTTCATTAGTCACTGGGTTTGAATGGATAAAAGACTGTCAGGCAGATTACATTCAAATAAGTAATACTTCCAGTAATTTTTCAGGACTATGTGAGCAATCCCTTGGATTAAAAAAAACTCAATACTTTTGATAGATAGTATTATAATAATACAGTAATTAAATATTTATACTTCAATAATTTGGGGGAACTCACCCTTATAAATAATTATTTAAAACAAATATACTGTTTGCCATTACATTATTGAAATGCAATTTCACAGTTCCGCTACAGAATTTTGTATTCTGAGTTACTCCTAATTGTGACTGCAAACAGTCTTTTAACTCATCTTTGGCTGCATGCCTCTATCTGCAGCAATTAATGGCCACAAACCCCAGATAACTGTGCAAAAGGTGTTTGTACCAACACAGCGGGTATGGACAGCTTTTGCTAGAACTGGCAGCTCTACTGAGAAGTCACAGTAGCTATTGTGTTTCAGGACTACAGGTTTATATTTTGAATCACACAGTACATCTTTTGGTTCCATTCATGGACTGCAGTCCATTGTACTATGTAGTCTGTATAAGAGCTTTGAATCAAACAAAGCAAGAAAGAAGAAGGAGAGGTGACTAAAGAGAAAGACATAGTTTTTAATTAAAATGAGAGGCAGCCAGTTGGCACCATTATGTGTTGCAGTAAGAACCACAGTGAGAATCACAGTCTATTTTTGTTCTGACGCTGACTGACGCCTCCTATGATCTCAGCCAAATTAATTAGGGCCTAATTCTGTCAACTTTAGTCACAGTGATTAATTCTTTACTCAGTGAGTAATCCCATATATATCAGAAAGTTGGGAAGTATGCTGAATCTTTCACGAATAGCAGGAGGCTGAAGCCACTCAAAAATTGATCCCTTTCAGTATGAAATGTATCTCACTGACTTCCCTCTAATCACCAAAAAAGCTCTGGGTACAGTACTGCAATAGTAGTTGAAAGAACCAGTTATTTTTTTGCTGGGTGGTTTCAAAATTTGCTACATCTGTCCGATAGTGTTAATATTGGCCTTGGGCTTAAGATACTTGTAAATTATATCATCCTACAGGTCACATGACTGCAGAGCATAATTTATGTCAGGGAGCTGTCAAATCTGGTAGCCTGATAGAGGCAAGGCTACTGCAGCAGCCCCATGCCTCCAGGTCCAACTAGTAGTGAGGCTAGGCATGTATTCCCAGTAGGCACATGCACACAAAGCACAGACATACACCACATTATGTACACAGCTGGACACAAAGATGGAAACATTCGTCACTCACACAGACACAAGCAGCACCAAAAGCATCATCCTGTTACTCTCTCTGGCTATATATGTGTGTGTATATATACACATATATATATGTACCTGGTGGATCCCTCCAGCAGCTGAACTCACCCAGTCTGCTCTTGGATCCCAGTCTCTCCAGCTACTAACACCTGGACATACAAGCCCCCAAGGCCACAGTCCTGCTCCAGTTGCTGGTACAGACCATTGCACGCGCACACACACACACACAAAGACACACATACAAGCAGAAATCCAAATCAACTCCAGCCCCCATGGTACCTCCAGCAGCTCTCTGGGACTCCCCTGGTCCCTCTGATAACCAGTTTCTGCTGTGGTCTTACCCTTAGAGACACACACACTTGCCTGGCTCCCAGGTCACTTCACCTACTCAGCCGGCTTGTTTGGCTTGATGTTCACTAGCAATCACACCCACACCCATACTTGCCCCAGTTGTTAGTACCATGGACACACACGGGCCTCTGACCCCTGATCTGACTCAAGTTGCTGCCACTCAGACCCCCATACAGACACATGCACACAGAATAGAGATCCCCTCACCCAGGAAAGAGTTAGAAGGGAATTTAAAAAGAAGATAAAAAGACTGTGTTGATCAGGGGCAGGACATGGCTGAAAACTGTACAGACCAGCTAACAATTTACATTAAAATGGCCCTTTTTATCCCATTACCAGTCTATTTTCCCATGCTTGTTCCTCCCCAGATCACCTAGATCTATTCCTCTATCCCTTTCCTGGCCTTTGGTTCCTCCTCTAAAAATCCCATAATAAGTCTTGTGCAATCCCAAAGGCTCTTCCCCTGCATCCCATAATTTGTTGCAAATCCCCTAGGTAGTGACCCCCCTCACTCTGTAAAATGATGGGAGAGCGGCTTCCTTTGGCTCATGGGATGGGTGTCAGCTCTGGACTGTGGGGTAAGGTTCTCTGGGACATCCCCAGAGGGACAGAGTGTCCCTTCGTCCAGGTCTTTAACTTGGGTTCCCACTTGCCATTGGGCTCCTGCGTTCCTCTGAGCTTGTGCAGATGGGCCTGTGATGGGCTGATGGGTCCTATGACGGGTCTGGGAGTAGCCCGGCAGGGAATTATTTGGGGTCTCCCTCCTGCTTCTGTTCCTCTAGGCTTCCTTGTGTACATGGAGACGAGCTTTTTAGCAGACAACCTAAAAATTGGTTCTTGAATGTGATGTTGTTCCCCATGTAATTGTGGCACTCATTCTTTCACATTTAGGGAATACAGACTGAAAAAGCTGTGGGGGAAAAAAGGACAAAAAGACAGAAATGGTATAAGTGGGTGAGGAATGCAAACTGTAAGTGTAACCAAGGAACCTTGAAAAGTATAGCATACAAGTTAAAGTAGCCTTGGATGACTCAAACTTTTGTATTTAGCATTTATATAGTCAATAACCTCAATTGACACTGACCTTGGGAGCAAAATGGGGCAATATTTTCACTTGGGTGAACTGTTATTGGAGAGTTTCTCTAGTGTATTAGGCACAAACATGCATTCCATCAACATCAAGTGCATGCTATCTTTTTCATCAATTTTCTTTTATTTTGTGCTAACATTGTTACTGTGGTCAGTACAGGGAAAAAAATTACTTTGTCTAAGCATTAACTTCATCTCTGGCATAATACTATTGAAATCAACTGATTTTGCTCTATTTTTTCTTTGCAGGAAGCTCTGGACATTTATTTTACTGGTAATAGACAATATCACTAAAAAAAAAGGTTACTTTATTATTATTTTTAGATTGTAAGATTAATTTATTTTTAATTTTCAGGAGTGAATCTTCAGTTTAAAAGCTTTTAAGTGCAGTCTGAAATGTTATAGATAAAATGCAACTAGTATACATATCCAGCTGATCTGCCAAAAAGAAGGAGCATTGATGGACTGTCTTAAATACATGACTTTTACTGTATTATAATTCAAAACGAGGGACTGACAGTAGTGGTACTGACCATCCAAACAGCACGTAAATCAGCTGATAGGAGTTAAGAGAGACCAGCCAAACCAGAAAGATGGTGGCTGTGTTGTAGATTACACAGCAAGTGGGTTTGCTCTGCTTGCTCTACCAGGAAGGACAGAAGTTTTTTTTGAGCCCACTGTTAGAACCTAGTTCTAGAATACACAGAAATTGCAACCAGATCTTTGATTGCTCTTAAGACCTAAGATTTCATTTCAAGTTTCCACTTCATTACAGGAAAAACCACTCATGCCCACAGAAATTAGTTCCCCTGCAGTGCTGATTCAGCTATGCATGGAAATGTCTGAGAAGAAACGTTATCTGCTCCTTTTCTTCTGAAACTCTTTATCTGCTCACCACCCTCCTTAAAGCCAGAAGAAAGAAAAAGGAAAACAGTGTTACTATACGTACTGGAATTAAGGTAAAAATAGATGCTGCTGAAGGGAAGAAAGAAGGGACATGTCTAACTGGAGCAGTTGTCCATGTTTCACTCAAATTGGGTTCACTAACTCCATTGTCTTTCATGTGGACATGTGCAAATAACCATATTCATTTAGTTTGTGTTTACATATTTACCAGTAGCATTTCAGGAAAGCATCACTCAAAAGGAAAGAAAAAAACAGATTAATATACAATCAATTGTTTGTATATCTTGATGTGAAGAGAAAAAAAAAGAAATAGAAAAGTAAAACAGAAAAAAACACAAAACATGGGGAAGAGATATTATGATCCTAAAAAAAGTGTATAGCTTTCCAGTATATACTATTGAATCTAACAGGGAGAAAGTCAATATATGTGAAGCAATGGTAACAAATTTGTAGAGATTTCATTAATGTTCCAATTTACTTTTCATATTTTGGAGATGCCCACAGGCATCAGGAAAAGGCCCTTTTATTGTGTGTAGACTTATGCCTTGAAGCTGTCTCCCCCAGCACTGCAAAATAGAATGGTATTCTTTATCTTGATCAGAATGAGCTTTATACTCATGGGAATGTTGTCAGCATGGGCTCTTTTTCTGATTTTAAGACTGATAACTGACCATTTATTTTTTGCAATAGCTTCAATATCTCCACAAAAGTAATTATATACCTTTACATCTCCAAGAAAACTCTATTACAGTTTTACCTTAGTGAAGCTAACTCAGAAACAATAAAAAATAGAAATACTGGCACACTTAAGGGTCCCATAATGAATATAGGCTACCAGAAGTTGAAAACATATTCAGGTAGGTTTTAACATGTTGGATGCTGGGTAAGAAGAATTTGGTGTGAGGGGAGACAGAAACCATGCAATCCATAGATATCTGTGAGGGACAGAACAAGTGTGGGACAACTGGCAAACTAGCTATTTGGAAATTATAAGCACGGCAAATTAAAAATGAAATTACATCCCTTACATGAAAAAAAAATATTTTTATAATACCCTTATATACCTCCCTCCTTCAGGAAGGTTTTGCTTTATTTTTGACCTATGTTTTTGACCAGGCAAGGATTCATTTTGTCTCTTCTGAAGAACTTTCTCATTTCCCATTTTTTTTTTATGTCTCTGATAGTTGCTTTATGTTCACAGTATGTCTACTAATGATCAGATCAGTTTGATATACCTAGTGATTTAACCGTCCCAAAGCCAGATACAAGAGGCATCGTGGTCCTGATATCCTTTTCAGGCAGTCACAGTATCTCAAGCATACTAAAGTTCCATGGTTCGTGGCTTTGCTATGATGATCTATATTGCTCCTGTGCTTTTTCATAAACACTAAAGAGAAAAGCTGAAGAGAAAAAAAAAAAGAATAGTCACTCTGTACTTTCCTTTCGTATCAAGGAAGTAGAATATTTTGATAAACATCTGTTCCACAGCTAAAGGTAACTTTATTAACCCTCTCTTTAAAACACTTGCTTCCTAGTCTTTATATTTTGAGTACTGCTTCTCCAAGATCTTTCTTCTTTTAATCTGTCATCTCTTCGAGAACCCTCTCTACTCTTTTTCCTGTCCTTGGTCAATGTCTTTTTATTTTATTCCTGCTCTCCCTTTATTTCTCTCAATTTAATACTCACAAGCATATCTCTGGGGGGAAAAAAAAAGGTTAAAAAAAGTCTTGCTGTTACTATTGCCACGGCATGAGAGAGAATAAGAGCAACAAAGAGATATTGTTTTTTCCCTACTACTCTTTTTCATATTATTAGGATTTAATAGATTCTACCATCTACTCAAGCAATACATAGAACAATGTTTTTCTTTTCTAATACAAAAAATAAGGACAAAATTTTATAACAAAAGAGCTCAGTAGGAGCCTGACAGGATTCAGGTTAAGTCCTCACTTCCAGTTTTGAGAACGGTTCCCAGATGTTGGGATTTCTTATTTGCTTAGCCTATGTCCCAAGGCCAAGAGATTGTGCTTACGTACACCACTCCCCTCCATCCTTCACATCCTTGTAAAACCTGACAGGAGCTGCAGCAATCAGTGATTTTCAGTTCTTGGGTTCTCACTCTTTAATCAGCTCAGACATAGCAAAAGCTTCTCAAGCACAGAGATGGATTCCATCAATGAATTGTCAGCAAGGGCTCCCAGACATCACAAGTTTTGGACTCACCCCAAGCCAGGAGTTCCTGATGGTTAAAGAACTAGGATATCTCCCAACTGTCTGTATTTTAGCAGTAATAAAGCAGTCTGTTTCAATTTTTCAACCATTAAGGTAGGAAAAATTCTGTGGAGATCTTAAAAAATAATCTGTTTACATGTGTCTGTAACCATATGGTACTAATCCCTCCTTACACTAAACTTTTCACATCTGTGCTTTAGGAAACTGATTGAAATAGTGTGCTGTGATTTAGCTGGCAAGGGATTTTTGAAGGTGGCTCTGTGATTTGGGAGCACACAAATACCAGAGAAAATTATTCATATTTATACAATGTAGAAGCCGCAAAAGACTTCTGCTCCTAAAATGCATAATGCTTTTGAAAATTCCCATTAAAGACAGACATTAAATAAGGGGAGGAGGGTTTAATGTCTTGTTAAAACAAGCTTTGGTAAAATTGAAAATCTACTCTTACAGAGAGAGAGAAAGAAAGAAGAGAGGTGTTTCAGCTGATAATAACTAATTCCACTGAAATCATTGACATTCTAATAGTTGTCACAGATGGAGTGATGCACTTCACTTGTGAAAGAGAAGCAGCAATATATTTATTGATATAAAACAGTGACTTAACAAAGTTTGATAGTAAGTGTGACAGTGGTTTAAAAAGATTCGATGGCAAGGTACACTTAATTATTTACTGCACAGAGGACAGGGTCAGACAAAACTGTTAGGGAGATCCTCCCATTGAGTCACAAGGTTCAGAGAGGACCCCCTTGAATTTTGAACTCCTTCCCTTAGAGGAGTCTAGGTGCGGCTGGATCCAAACTTAGTCCCGAACCTGGTCAATGGTTTATGTCTAAAGGATTATATGTGCACAATCAGAGATACAATCTTAGCAAAGCTTACAAAGTTTAGCAAGCTATTAGTCACTTGCTGAGGATCTGTTGCAGCAAGGAATCCCTCAGTATTGAGGATAAGGGATCTCTGCAGCAGGCATAACCTTGAGAGGCGTCCCCACTCAAGGGGACATCCTGTCGTGCAGCTCTCTGCCATGCAGGAGAGCTCAAAGGGCTCTTGGGCTGCTCACTATTTATGGGGGTAAGATGATTGACTCATGGTCACATTTGCATACCGACCACAGGTTTTAGTTTATTCCAAATTTGGCTTGAGTTGGACATTGACCAGCAGTTGGGCACATTGCTCACATTAGCCTTTGGCTATTGTGTTGTTATCTGTCTCCTGAATCCACTCTGAGACGGATGCAGCCATCACAACCAGACACATCCATTAGGACCGCGCTGGTGGTTATCACTTGAGCAGGGTTACAGGAGATAAAGGTGAGGTTGCGGAGGGGAGCACACCATCACAATAGTAAAAGGGATTTGTTTTAAAAACTATTTCCATTTCTTCTCCTGTTTTCTGTCATTCTGTTCATTAAAGTCTACACATTTCTCTTTTCTGTACCAATGTGGGGCACTTCAGCATCAGTCCAAGCATTGATTCTTTAGACAAAAAGCATCTTGTTGGCATCTGTACATGTACAGAGCCCTGTAGAATTTGGGCACAGTCCCTGACTCAGGCTACAGAGTGCTGCCACGAACTTGGTAAGAAGTGACAGCATGCTGTGAAAAGCTGGAACTACAAACTGCAGAGTTAATCTGGCAAACAATCTCTTGTTACTAGCACTTGACTTAGGATGGACATACACTTATAGAACTGTGAACATATGCCTCGTCATAAGGATTTCAGTTATCTGTAGGCTTTCTGACAAAAGTAAACAATTAAAAAACCACCTCAATTGAATTGATTTCTACTAACTCTGTATACCTATATGACAAACTCCAAATAATTTAGCCTTTGAAGCTGCTGGAGGGAAATAGATACTTTTAATGTGTGCTTTGTTACACTCTGAAGTAGACATGCAAGCTGACTGTTCCCAGGGAATGTTCTTTTCAACTGCTGCGATAGAGCATGTTACAGATCCTACAGCTGGGTGAGATATATCCCTCTGTCTAATTCCACTCTTGGACATATGGAAGGGCATGGAAAGGAATATAAAGTATTTGGTCAAATCACTACAAACAGCCATTATTCATCAATACATATATAAAACTTTTTTTATTCCTCAAGTATCTTAGTCTGGTTAAACTGTAAGTCTTGGGTGACTAAAGCGGTGCTACCTAAATTAACTCTGAGCATACTGTAGCAAGAAAATCCAAGTGAATGAATTGTTTTCTATTATTCTGCAAAAATTAATATCCTCTATTGATTACTTATCTTAATGGAAGTAAGGTTACTAAAGTACAGTACTGCAACACTACTTATTTTAAATTAAATATCTTTGGTACACTATATAATTTATTCTTCATAAATGTTCTGTAGTTCCTCATTGTGATCAACGTGAGGAAAACAATCTCATAATATTCTGAAACTGTAGTGTCTGTAGTCAATATTAAAATACAGAAACATGTTTAGAGGCATAGACGAATGAAGGATGGAAAACAGTGTAACAGGTTTAAACCAACCTTGTTAATACACTGCAGTGAGTAATGCATGCTCCACATCATAGGAGTAGCGGAGACCTGGTGGCTGTGCAACCCTGACATCTGGTCTGTGGTTTTGTCCATCCCTGGATGCATTTTTTATAGATTTCAGTGGTTTTTTAGATCTCACATGCTAGTATTTAGTAAGAAGAGATAATTCTAAATAAGAAAACTCCCAAAGCACAGATGGTATTAGAAAAACATCAGTATTTTAAGTAATGCTCTGGTCCTAAAACTAAAGCAGTATAAAAAAAAATTCTGAAAACTGTTTTATTGCTTTCTTTTCCTTTTGCTTTTATGTTGTGGGAAACATATATTCCAAAGTAATTAGAAAAAGGCAAAGTTTCAAAAATGTTATGAAATATGCTGGAAAATAAAACAAAGCAGATATAAGAGAAACCTGAATATTCTGAAAATAAATGCTCAGAAACAACAACAAATAAAGCTAATAGGTAAAACCACCAGGTATGCATTTGCCAAGGGAGGGTATTTGAATGGGAGGAAAATCTCAGGTTTTGGCTCCATTTTAATTAGTCTATCTCTTTTGTATTTTACTTTCCTTTGTTTCTTCATTGTTTTTTCGCACAGAATACTGTGGGACAGTATGCAACAGTTCTTGTAAACTAGATTTTTGCTGATTTGCTGCTGGATGTTGTGAATTTTGTATATTGCAGTCATTATGTTTCCATGCTAATATCCTACCTATAAAAATTCTGTTAATTTTAAAATAAATAGAATAAAGCATATTAGATAATAGTGGTATATTTTATCAAGCATATTTAATATGGTTATAAACAGAACTGCTGAATTAAAACAAAAGTAAACCTGCTAGTACAAACTTCATATACACAAGCATCATGTTAAATGCAGGCATATGCAATTGCATACAATTAAAGCCACTCTTACGAGAAGAAAATTAGGAGGGGTTGTAAAATCAGCATGCTTTGTTGCAAGAATAAGGTTTGCCAGAGAACGCTGGAAGAGAAGGAGAGCTGTGGCACATCTGGGAGAAGGTGCAGCTTATAATTTCACCATGGCCAGTCATCTTGACCTGTTGCATCCCTTTAGAAGTGGTTAATCACAGAAGATATTAGTAAATAATTGTCTCTGCATGAACAGGAATATAGTTTTGGAAAGTATATGGTCTTATTCCTTTCAGATCTTGTCCATGCTTGTTCCTTTTCACAATGTACGCCCTTTTTTTGGTCCCTAGCCAGAAAAAGCCTGAAGTGCATTTCGGTTTCATACTGGAGAGTAGACAGGGTCTAATTCTCACAGCTGGGTGATAAAGCTGCAAGGAGACTAACAGAGGAGGAAGGAACTGATCAGGCATTCAGCACTTGTTATCTGCCTCACTGGCATCTTTAGAGGCCTTAACTGCGCACACTGAAGTAAGAGAAATTCCAAAGCTCTTCTGCTCACACTGTCATTGCATTGGTCATCTGCTATTAAGCTTTCCAGCATCTGTTATGTATTAATGGATGGGGTGTTCATGAGACTTGGTGAGAGCATATTCTTGTCCTTACTCAGCTCAGCTTTAACCATGTAATTTCTCCACTCAAAATGAGAAAAAGGCCTAGCATTTAGTGTCTGAGCCTTTTGAAATTGCCTTCCATATAAACTAAATATGAACTACACTGTTCCAGGACAAAGTGATGCTGAGAATCTAAGCTATTATGCACTTGGTGTCTGCTTTCTTGAATACCTATAGAAATTCTATAACCTCCTGTCAGATCTGCCATTGGAATAATCAAGAATTCCCATTCAGAAAGATTTGTTTGTCCTTAGTGGCTGGAACACGTTAGCTTCAAGGTCACCAGTTCTCTCCCATCCAGTTCTGTATTAGATGCTCTATATTCTGATTTTGGAAGTGGACTAGGAATAAGGAAGTTAAAAAATAAATCTGTGCTATGATTGCCTTATTTACCACAAAAATAGATTAGAGTTTTGATTTTTCTTCTCATGTGTAGTAATTGTTGAGTCTGTTTCATTCAGCCCTCAGAAACCGATAGGCAAGTTCTAGGGTGTTCCAGGTATTCTCACCACTAAATAGAATGTTAGACTCATCTGAATCTTTCTTGGATATCCCCACACCCCCATCCCTACAAAGCACTAAATCTGTAAGTCATTGTTACACTTCAAGTAACAAAGAAGCTTTCATGGAGCCATTAGACTCTAATTAGGAGTAAGTAATAAATGATACAGAACAAGGGAATTCTCATATATACTAACCCCCTAGAAAAATTAGTGGGATGTCACGAAAAATAGCGTCTAACACTGAAGAAAAATAGATGCAATGATACAGAAGAAAACAATGACTTTCAGGAAGAACTTTTGTCTGTTTTTAATTCAAAGAAAAGAAAGAATAAATGCATGTTAGATAACATGACAACAAGAACAAAGAAATAACTCAGAGAGAAAAGAAATAACAGAAAGAAATTAGGTCAGTTAATAAATGAAGGAGCTGAAATTAATCCTGAATAAAAAATTGCCTGAATGCTGATGCTTTTTTCTTTTCCTTAAAT
>NW_008823960.1:122910-147088 GCF_000699105.1 Pygoscelis adeliae | reverse complement strand
GTTGATATGATTAGGAATATCATGAAGATTTATTACAAAGAAGACTGGAGATATGAGCATAGGCAGCACTTGGGAAAGATTAGCATATAAACATTGATCTATCTGAAAAGATCCATGGACCAGAATTCTGAGGGAACCCACTATTTACAGTTCCCATTTAGGTGCCTGGACATTTAACAGACCATGACCCTATCAAAGCAGTTATGTGAATAACCAAGTATCTCGATGTTCAGCATACATGTGCCACAATGACATCAACTGCCTCAGATCACTGAACTCCTCTGAAAAGATGAACACTTCATGTAGGTGAAAAAAAAAATGGGACTTTAGCTATCTTTGAAAATCTAGCTTTTGGAGGATAATTTAGAATCATAGAATCATAGAAACATAAAATAGTTTGGGTTGGAAGGACCTCTAAGGGTCGTCTAGTCCAACCCCCCTGCCATGGGCAGGGACATCTTCAACTAGATCAGGTTGCTCAGAGCCCCGTCCAACCTGACCTTGAAGGTCTCCAGGGATGGGGCATCCACCACCTCTCTGGGAAACCTGTGCCACTGTTTCACCACCCTCAGCGTAAAAAATTTCTTCCCTCTATCTAGGCTAAATCTACCCCCCTTTAGTTTAAAGCCATCCCTCCTTGTCCTGTCGCAACAGGCCCTGCTAAAAAGTCTGCTGCCATCTTTTTTATAAGTCCTCTTTAAGTACTGATAGGCTGCAAGAAGGTCTCCCCAAAGCCTTCTCTTCTCTAGGCTGAACAACCCCAACTCTCTCAGCCTTTCTTCAGAGGAGAGGTGTTCCATCCCGCTGAGGGCTCCAGAGCTGGACACAGTACTCCAGGTGGGGTCTCACCAGAGCAGAGGAGACGGGCAGAATCACCTCCCTCGACCTGCTGGCCACGCTTCTTTGGATGCAGCCCAGGATACGACTGGCCTTCTGGGCTGCGAGCGCACATTGCTGGCTCATGTCCAGCTTTTCATCCATCAGTACCCCCAAGTCCTTCTCGGCAGGGCTGCTCTCAATCCCTTCATCGCCCAGCCTGGATTGATACTGGGGGTTGCCCTGGCCCAGGTGCAGGACCTTGCACTTGGCCTTGTTGAACTTCATGAGGTTACCATGGGCGCACTTCTCGAGTTTGTCCAGGTCTCCTCTGGATGGCATCCCATCCCTTTGGTGTGTCAGCTGCACCACTCAACTTGGTGTCATCTGCAAACTTGCTGAGTGTGCACTTGATCTCGCTGTCTATGTCATTGATGAAGATATTAAACAGTACTGGTCCCAGTACAGACCCCTGTGGGATGCCACTCGTCACCAACCTCCATCCGGACATTGAAGTTTATGAATTTGAAGTTTATGAATTGTGAATCAATAACTTTGTCAAGCATTTCAACTTTAAAACTAGATGATGAAGAGACAAAAATATGTATTTAAAATTTAACAAAGTATTTGTTTAAATGCTACAATTGGAAGCCTTGATTCTCTCTCTCATATGTGGCCAGAAAGTTTTGAAAAAAATTAAGGTTTTGTGACAGGGTTGTGCAAAGGTATGCTGACAGCTATCCTAATGTTTTTGAATGCCACTGACAACTTAAGGGCCAAAGTCAAGTTGCAAAAAGAGATGGAAATATCTAAGCAGCTTGAGAAAACCTTAATAACACTTGTTAACTCTCATATTATAGAGGTAACAGCAGCATTGCATGTCCAGGTCTGTGCAATGCATGTATTCAGGAACATAGTTTCTGAACTGTACCAGGTCAATCCTTTCATTCATTCTCTTAATGCTACATTCATTCCTTAAGTATACATAACCACCATGCAAGTATGTATACACATACACAAACATTCTCTGTGCATCTTTTACTCCTACTTATGTACAAACACCAGTACTTCACAAATATTTTTGCAACTTGAGAAAGGGTAACAGAATGGATCCCTCAGATGTTGGGTTTGATGTTGACTTTCAAACGCTTTCAATTATGAATCTTAACGTCTCTCTAAAATGGCTGAAGGTTCATAACAAAATAGTTCCAGTGTCCATGAAACAATTTCAGACGATTTATTAGCACAAGCCTGCACAGCTCTAAGATGGCAGCACCATTTCCTTTCTAGTGTTTGCTGTTATCAAGCCAGATCAAAACATAGACAGAACAAATGCATAACTGTCTGAGCCCGTTTGTCTAGATACAGTCAGTTACCTCTGGAGGGCTTGTATCTACAGACCTGAGACAAACTGTGCTATGTCCTCAACTACTGGGAACAATGAGGTAGTAAACCAAACTGCCACTCAATAAATAATTTAGGCTTTTTTTATTAATTTCTGAATCTCTCGCTATCAGAGGAAAATGAAAGCAAACTGGAAAGAATTCGTAGAATAACTGAAAAAGTTTTCAGAAGGCTAGATGGATTGATTCCCGAAAGGAGATTAAATAAACACAATAAACTTAATATGTATACAATTGTTTCATTAAACAAAAAATGAGAGTGCATAAATACAATATTTAGATGTTTTTATACCATTAACACAGAAAAATTAAGAATAATATTACATAGTAAAAGAGAGTATGTCTTAAAGAAATAGAGTGGAATTAAGAAAAGGAAAAAAAAAAAAGAACAATTTTAAGGAAATCTTCTGTTGCAATAAGGCCTATTAACCAGTGGAATGTTTTTTAATGATAAAAATTCCATTATGTGCTAATACCAGGTAGACAAAGAAACTGAATATTGAATGGAATATATTAGACTAATCTGAGGTTCAGTTCTGCCGCACTCAATCATAGTGCTGATTTAGTAACAGCCAAATGGACTGGATGACCAGTAACAAATTTCAGGTACTTTAATAATTGCCACTTTGGCATTTGGTTATGAGGTTATCTAATACTGTGTGGCTACTCATATACTACAAGAACTTGAAGGACCTTTCTGATATTTGTCTAGAGTTTTACTTTTTTACCATGAAAATCAACCTGGTTACAGACAATTTTGAGCAACACGCCAAGACAGTGAAATTTCTAAAAGAAGGTGAGGTGATCTGTTCAATTGTCTTAAATGAAAAAAAAAAAAAAAAAGAGAAAAAAAGAAAAAAATAATTTATATTCTACAGTATGATTAGCAGATACTAAATAAACATAAAGGGAAAGCAAAAAAGCTTCTGAGAATGGGAAGATGGAGGTTTGGCTTTCTGTTGCAAAGTATATAATCACTTTCAGCTGAAACGATTCTAATATACTGTTTTGATTCTTTTTTCCAATGATATACCTATACCGCAGTAGTAACTTCAGCATAGAATATTACAATTACAGCGTATAATATTTGAGATGCACTCAAAATTCACTTGAAAATGACAGCTGGTGCAGAATTAAGTTTTTCATTTTCTAAGTGGAGCAAAATATTGCATGCATTACACTGGTTTCTTATTTACTATTACACACATTTCATAGCCTTTTGCTTCTGAAGTCCCAGATGAAGTGACATGTAACTTCCAGATAGACTAATCCTCACCATTTTATTTACTGTTATCTCTAAGCAGGTTTCCAACATTCTTCATGATTTCTCCAAAAATAATAATTCTCAATATTGAGGAAAGTTCCTGATGTAAAACTTTTCTGAGATTATCACTGTATACCATTCTTTATAGGTGCTATATTCTGGAATTCATGTTTCACTCAACATGAGTCTAGAGAATTGAAAATAGAAATGAAATAATAATGCTAATAACAAAGTTTTATTCTCAACCATTTTTCCACCTCAAATATTTTTTGCAGGTTAAGTTTTTAAATAAGACAAAGACTGGAAGCTGATTTTCATAGAATGACAGAATGTTTGAGGTTGGAAGGGACCTCTGAAGGTCACCACCTGGTTCAACACCCCTTCTCAAGCAGAGCCACCTATAGCTGGTTGCCCAGGACCATGTCCAGACAGCTTTTGAATATCTCCAAGGATGGAGAATCCACAACCTCCCTGGGCAACCTGTGCCAGTGCTCCGTCATCCTCACAGTAAAAAAAATGTTTCCTCATGTTTGGGTGGTGCCAATTGCCTTTGGTCCTGTCACTGAGCACCACTGGAAAGAGCCTGGCTCTGTCCTCTTTGCACCCTCCCTTCAGGAATTTAAATATATTAATAAGATCCCCCTGAGCCTTTTCTTCTCTAGGCTGAACAGTCCCAGATCTCTCAGCCTTTCCCCATAGGAGAGATGCTCAAGACCCTTAATCACCTTTGTGGCCCTTTGCTGGACTCTCTCCAGTATGTCCCTGTCTGTATTTTTTTTTTCGGAAGTGGTCTGCTTCTGCAAGTGACTTTGTATCTTTGGAAAAGATCATCTCTACAATGTTACTTATTAAAAAAAGGGAACTGCTAAGTGAAGAGAGCTTTTGAAAACAGGGTCTCAACTGGTACTAAAAAACTACAACTCATCTATTTTATTCTATATCATATTTCCTGACTTTTTTTGTTGTGTTTTTTTGTTGTTGTTGTTTTTCCCCACCCCCGTCCCCCAGTCTGTATCACTGCAGAAAAAAAGTATATGTATACTCTTTATTTGTAAAAAATCACATTTATAAAGCTATTTAATATCATGATTTGGTTAATGATTTACTGATTTGTTTTTATTTGGGAAGTTAGTTCAGCAAGGAAGACAGAAAATGGATGAATCTGTGGATTTGTCAGACCACCAAGCAAGGGGTAGTCTGTTGTTCTATTGTTCTTGAAGGATATCATGGGTTTGACCATTGCAGTCTCAGCTTTTAATTTACTCTGGCAGTACATGATCATTTTATGTCTATGCTTGTTCTCATGATCAACGCTGTCACATGCTCCCTACATTGTTCTTATCTATCTCAGCCATGAAGCAACCATAATGGCCAACATTTTTCTTGATCTGTTTCCTTTTAATTTCAGAGGGTAAAAGCAATGAATACTAATAATAACACAATGCCTTTATAGATAAAATAACTACTTCTTCCCAGGTAAACGTTACAGGAAACAAATAAAAAAAAATTCACTGCAAATGCTATACAATTGTTTATAAGGCACAATGAGAAACTGTGCTGTTTAATGTGCCTTTGTAATGATGACCAGTCTGCATGTTCTGCAGTGAAATCGCATGGAATTACAATATAAACTGAAATAATATTATCATGATTGAAAGGCAGTGAAGAAGGAAAGAAGGATTTGGGGTTTTTGTTTGTTTGTTTGTTATCAGAAAATAAATTTCGAACAAACATACTGCATAACTATAACAGACAATATAGCTGCTTCCCATGTTTTTATATGCCTGCTATTTCATACCTGTAAAATAATTAGTCTTAGACATCAGAACCTATTTTCTCTCATACATAAATTAGTAAACAGAAAAGAGGGTGTGGACTTCTTTATTATTGCAACTTTTTATTTCTAACTGATATGTTTTACTGCAGTTTCGTTAATATTATTTTTGTTAACCTTTCCATTATCACTATTATTATTGTTGGTTTGGTGCTTTGAAATTTATACCTCTTCTTACCACTAGATGGAACTGAAAAACCTTGTAATTTCTCTTATTTTTCTGTTACACAGATGCATACCAATTTATTCAGGATAAAAGCTTGAAAACTGTCCAGAACTGGCACTTACCAAGTTAGGGAAGGGTATCTGGAGCACAGTAACTGCTACTTGGTGTAGCACTATCCTTGTTGCTTGCAACTCTAACTGCCAAAAAAGAAGACATTTAAAACATATTATAAATGTTATACCTTCATAGCTATGAAGGTAAAAATAAAACTAAGCGAAAGAAACAAAAAAATCCCAACCATTATAGCTTTCCAAACTGTAATAACTCAAACTAAAAGTCAATATTGATTGATTTTTCAGGAGATACTTTGGAGACAAACCAAGGCAGAATTATGTTCACTTTCAATATATCTGATGTTTAACTGTAGAAAGGCATATTAAAAAAATCAAACCTTTTTTTTCTTTTATTATATTTGTTTTATTCTATGTATATGGTGGGTTTATTTCTTTACATATCTTACAGAAACAAACATTTACTCTTCTTCTGAAAAGATGTAAACATGCAAAACTATTAGTTTCATGATGTATTCAAGTTAAAAAATATATAATGTAATACATCTATTGCTTTTGGTTTGAAGATCTATCACCTATTATTTTCTGAAAGTTCATTACTGTAGCAGAATGATATCAATAGACTGATGTAGCAGTTCCTGCACTCAGTTCATCTGCATTTGAATCAGGTGTTAAAGTATTCTCCATGCCCAGCATAAATCATTATTTTTAAAACCTTTTAACTAGCATAATTTGTTTTGTATCCCTCTGTTCATTTGGATTGCTTTAATCTAACAAGATTATCCCATTTTTAGACTGAAGTATTACTTCTAATCAGAAACACTTCTTTCTCTCCTGACTAGTGGCTGACCTGTCAACATTTCTGTTAAACTTTTCAAAGAAATATTTGCTTCCCTGTCCTTTGATGCATTATTCTATATGCATATTTTCCATACAAGGCAAAGCTGCAATAAATACATAAGAAATGAAGGCTTTTTAGCGTTGTTCTACAATTCCCAGGAACCTGAGAGTTGCTGCCTTTCAACTTGATACCTGGAAGCTCAGTCTTATGAAGATCAACTAAATGTATTTTAATTATGTTGGGTGGTGTTTTCTTTGGTGGTTTTTTGGGTTTGTTTTTTTTTTTTATGAGGTTATATTAGGCATTTAGAAATTAACATATTAAACACCAAATGATCAATATGCATTTCCATACACGCGCATTTCCAGTTTGGCCTACCTGTATAATAGAAGAAAAGCCAGCAGAGAGTGTCAGTGAATTACGTGTAACTAAGCTTTTTGATCCTTCTCACATTTATTCCACTGAAAATTGTTAACAGTTGTGGGTTTTTTTTCCCCTTTATCTCTATTGTTATCAGATTTTCTTATTCAATTCCTTGACCTTTTCCTTGATCTTTTTTTGCCATAACAGTCCCTTTAATTCTCTCTGAAATTCTTCCCTTTCTGCAGCCTCCGCCTAGATCTCCTGTCTCCTAGAAATATGTCACATCCCTGGTGTTGTCAACATCTATACAGAAGGGCAAAACACTGTGATAATTAAGTTTTACAAACATAAAACTGTGACATATGATCAACTCCTACCTAGAAAAAAAAAAAAAGCGTTTTGTTCAACCTCATTTCTATCTTCTTAGTAAATTAGCATGCAAGTTAAAGGAAAGATGGGTAAAATACCCTTTGCTTACTGTGGATTTCTGAGGAGGAAAGGTAATATTTAAAGGATAGGTAATTGCTTATGTTTGTACCCTAACACACTTACATCAAGGTTTCTTTGACTGTACCTTTAAGCTATTAACTGCACAAAGCAGGTTCCTAGTTTCTTTTATTTTTTATAAAGCAGTCTGCGTGTTGCCAGCCTTCTGCACACCAGATGACAGTCTGCTAAAGCCTGTAAAAGAGCTGAAAACAGTTTGCATGTTCTGTGAAATCCCTGAAAAATATTAAGAAGAGAAAGCAACTTCTTGTGGTTTCAGAAAGGGTGCAGAAAAAAGTCTGTATGAGAAGGTGTGGTTTCTTCATTTAGATCATGAGTGCCCCACAGAGTTGGGAAGGGTGAAGGGGGCTCATGTATTACAGGTATGAGGTCTTCTTTTCTTTTTCATTAGGATGAGCTCCCGAAAGAGCCTTTGTTACTATAAAATAGCGGTGTAAAATAGGAACCCATGCCAAAAGTGAATATGTGAATTGCTCTACAATTTTGTTGATGGGTTAAGTTACAGTAGAACTACCCTCTTTTCCTGCCAAAATGGGCGCTGCTCTTCAGGAGTGTCTCTATTAAGCATTGCAGTGATTTTCTGTAGTATTTCATATTTTAGTACCTTAAAATACATCCACATGGTGCCCCAGAGGTTATTGCTTTTGCTTTATATGATTTCATCTTCTCACTTCATATGGTATAATAGCATTATGTTATTATTACTAAGCTTCAAAATTCAGTATTGAATTATACAATTTACTAGTACAATTGTACTAGTGTGTAAGGTATTTCAAACACTGCATACATACTGGGAGTTTACCTTGTGTAAATTGGGTGTCTTCATAGACTTAAATGTGGCTAGTTGTTTTTTACCAGCTGATGGTAGGACAAAAAACAAAGTACATTTCATTTCTTGTCAATACTTTTTTTTCAAATTGTGATGTTTTAAGCATATTTCCCAAGTGAAAAGCTTTAACGCTGTATGTGATTATACATTATTTTCAACATTACTGATTTAACAATGTTGCAGTTCATACTCTGAGAACAAACAAATGGACAAGAATGCAAAACTGAAGTAAATATCCAGTTCTGAATACAAATTAATATTGCTCTTTGCTTATTCATCACTGTTATTTCAGTAGCTTAGGTGTTGAACTAGATTATTGTTGGAAGCTGATTAGGAAATACTCTAAGCCCTACCTCAGAAATTCCAAACATTTCATGTTATATTTCCCATGCCATTTTTTTTCTTCATTCCAGCTTTTATTTGATGGCTGTCATTGTAGTAATTGAAGTGGTACTTGAAAAGAGTACTTAAAGACCATTTTCTGCAAGCATGTACCCTATGCTTAAGTAGCCTAAACTCAGTTGGTGAAAATACTGTAACAGGATGACTATGGTGAGTAAGTTTTTTGCAATTACGTTAGTAATTTAGTTTATATCAGAAAATATTTTACTGGAAGATTTATTCACTCTTATGTTGTCATAAACAGTTTTATTAACATACTACAATTTTGCCTGATGCATCCAGTTTAGAGATGATATATTAGAACTAAAGAATGACCAGCCTGTGCTCCTTAACTTTTTGTTAGATGCACACTGCACTGCCTGACTTCACAAGATCTGTTATACCAATTAAAGATCAACAGAAAGCTTTACCCTGATTTCTCTCTGCAAGTCTTGATTTGTTCTTTGCAGTCACAGTGCAAAGAGGGTGACGGAAGCTCTGGCTCTGTGAAGGACACCCACAGCTGAGAATAATGCAGGAGCTGGAAGTCAGCTTTTGGTTTACTGTTTGATTTACTTGAATGACTTAAAAGTCATTTGTTGCTACGTATTTTTAATATTGTCAATTTTTAGAAGAACTTCTAGTCTGAAATGTACCTCTTATTCCTACACAGTTTGGATCTGAATTTGTTACTTTGGAAGTTAATGGCAATTCCAGATTTGACATTGATTTAGGCCTAAGAGAATATTTAGAAATTAATTTAAATAGTTATATACAAAAATACAGTTCCTCTACAGATAAAGAAAGGGTGACTTTCTCACAAAATCAAATGAAAAATTTATCGGTTTTAACTTTCCTCTATTTATACAGTATCTGCTTTGATGGAAACTATAGTTTTCCATGACCTCGTATGTTCATTCTGTGATTACCAACCTAATCTCTCTAAAAGGAACTTAAATTATTTTACATAGAAACTGTAGATTAGAGAAAAAAAAACCTGAAGACAAAATCATAGAATCATAGAATCATTAAGGTTGGAAAGACCTCTAAAATCATCGAGTCAAACTGTCAACTCAACACCACCATGCCCACTAAATCATGTCCCTAAGCGCCTCATCTACATGTCTTTTAAATACTTCCAGGGATGGTGACTCAACCACTTCCCTGGGCAACCTGTTCCAACGTTTAACCACTCTTTCAGTAAAGACATTTTTCCTCATGTCCAATCTAAACCTCCCCTGGCGCAACTTGAGGCCATTTCCTCTCGTCCTTTCGCCAGTTACTTGGGAGAAGAGACCAACACCCACCTCGCTACAACCTCCTGTCAGGTAGTTGTAGAGAGCGATGAGGTCTCCCCTCAGCCTCCTTTTCTCCAGGCTAAACAACCCCAGCTCCCTCAGCCGCTCCTCATAAGACTTGTTCTCCAGACCCCTCACCAGCCTCGTTGCCCTTCTCTGGACACGCTCCAGCACCTCAACGTCCTTCTTGTAGTGAGGGGCCCAAAACTGAACACAGTAGTTGAGGTGCGGCCTCACCAGTGCCAAGTACAGGGGCACGATCACTTCCCTACTCCTGCTGGCCACGCTATTTCTGACACAGACCAGGATGCCATTGGCCTTCTTGGCCGCCTGGGCACGCTGCCGGCTCATGTTCAGCCGGCTGTCGACCAGCACCCCCAGGTCCTTTTCCAGCCAGGCAGCTTTCCAGCCACTCTTCCCCAAGCCTGTAGTGCTGCCTGGGGTTGTTGTGGCCAAAGTGCAGGACCCGGCACTTGGCCTTGTTGAATCTCATACAGTTGGCCTCAGCCCATCAATCCAGCCTGTCCAGGTCCCTCTGCAGTTACAAAGAAAAATATATCTTCCCCAAGATTTTAATGAACTCAAATACGTAATTGATGAGCTAACACTAAGAAACATATGAAAAGAGAAATAAAACATACCCATGACCCTATATCTCATATCTATTGAAAAATGAAGTCACACACGAACTTCCTGAACCTTATTATGATTTTTTATGCCGCATGGCACAAAAGTCCATCAGCCTCCTGGGCTGCATTAAGACAAGTGTTTTCAGTAAGTCAAGGGAGGTGATCTTTCACCTCTGCTTAGCACTTGTGAGGCCACACCTGGAGTCCCTTGCCCAGTTGTGGCTCCCCAGTCCAAGAGTGGCATGGACGTACTAGAGAGAGTCCAGAGTAGGGCCACAGAGACGATTCAGACACTGGAGCATCTGACATAGAGATAGCTCAGAGAGCTGGGACTCTCAGCTGGAGAGTCAGCTCCAGGAGTTCATCCTAGAGGAGAGAAGGCTCAGGAGGATCTTATCAATGTGTATAAATACCTCATGGGAGGGAATGAAGAAGATGGAGCCAGACTCTTCCCAGTGGTGCCCACTGGCAGGACACAAGGCACTGGGCACAAATTTAAACACATGAAATTCCATCTAAACACAAGAAAACACTTTTTTTTCCTTCTGTTTTTTCCTTTTACTGTGAGGGTGATCAAACACTGGCACAGACTGCACAGGGAGGCTGTGGAGTCTCCAACCTTTGAGATATTCCAACCTGACTGGACACGGTCCTGGAAAACCTGCTCTAGCTGGCCCTGTTTTGTGCAGGAGCAGGTTGGACTAGACAAACTCCAGAGGTCCCTTCCACCCTCAGTGATTTTGTGCTTCTCTGTGATTTTGTGGTTCTGCCATTTTGTGAATTATTTTTAAATTAATGCTGATCTTAAGAGAAATCAGACTTCAAAAAGCCCTCAAAACTTGTTACATAAGAATCAGTCATATGTAGTTAAATACTTTTTTCCTATTGTATTTTTTTAAAAGTTTGTGATATTACACAGTTTGTCCTCCTACTTTCATAATCCTTGTAATAGAATATTGTGTGTATTGTTTTTTTCTCTTTAAATACTGTAAATGATGGTGTTGTTTCTTACTGCATTGCAGGAAGAACTAAATGTGTGCTGACATATACCACACATTTGACTATAAGTGTCTGCCTTCCTTGTATGAATGTGAAAGTCTTGACTTGCAAGATCAAAGTATCCTTGTAAAGCATCATTGGATTATTTGTCTAGAATCCCAAAGTATCCATGATCTATTCCTCTCATCAGTCCATTACTCTAGTCGTTAAATAAACAGAGGTACTGAAACCTGGTGTTGCCCAGAAGGCACGAAAATTATCCACCCAGCAGAAGTGTGGTACCCATCAATCTTGTATAAATTTTCAGAGGACCCATTCAATATAACAGGTGAGAGGCAAGCTCTTTCAAAGCGAATATTCTCAGAGCATGATTCTTGCCATGGTTATGGCTTTGATCTTGGAGACTAAGAAAGTGAAAAACCAATTCTTCAAATAAGCTTGTTCTTCAATCACTTTTTCAGTATTCAAGGCCCTGCAGCTCATTTGCACTGCAAATTCGTATTTACATATGTACAGTATATATGATTCACTGAATGTTTAAGTATAAACTACAGCATAGGCATACCACTATATCACTGTGAGAGCTGATAGCTCCCTCTGAACTGCAATTCAGATTTGGTTCATGAGATAGTAACATAATACCAAAGCAGTAGATTCAAGTAAGAAATGCATTAGAGAGCACACTAAGACAGATGGATGACCTTTTGCTTAAAGCAACACCCACTTTTTCCTTTCAAAAGTCTGAACAGCTGTGTCTTTATTTCTTTACATCAGGTAAATAACTGTTTGTATTCAAATACTATAGTATGTATGAGTGGGACTTATTTCTCAAAAAAACTACACAAGGTAGTATTACCTCTATTTTCCTCTAAGGTGATAGAAAGAACACAGTTTTTGCTGCCCAGTCTAGTCAGTAAGGCAAGATGAAATATCAGAAATGTCTATGATGAATTATGCAGTATATATTTTCCCTACTCTCCCATTCCCCTTTAATTCCAGTAGAATTGTCTCTTCATCATCTCATCTTTAGGTCCAACACACTTTCCCATTTGGAGCACAAAATTCTCTTTGGAGATAAAGAAACAGTATTATGTTGCATGTGACCCCAATAGTGCATATTTCATGCATCCTGTTCATGTATATTGCTTTTACGTCCATTCACAGGAGATACGGTACCTGTCTCTAAGACTATAGAATGACCACAGTCTATTGCTTCCAGAGATGAATGATCAGAGAAATGCACATGACACTGTCCATCAGTGATATGAGTTTTGGGATTAAAGGGGAATATTAGTTACTTGTAGATTGAGACAAGGATGAGAAGTAACTCGGGGGGGGGGGGGGGGGGCAAGCCAACAACAAAACCAAACCAAAAGAACAAAAATCAAGTTGACAAAACAAGCTTAAAATGAAACTCTTAATGAACAAGGTGAAATGGAAGAAGTTACCAACACTAGTTAACACCTTGGATGTAGCTTCCTTCATTCTAGAAAGACTATGTTATGTAATGAGGGTGAACCACTGAAAACAGGGCAATCTGTCTACTGGAATTTAGCTCAGAATGGAATCACAAAACTAGCTAACTGCTCTGGAAAAACAAACAAACAAACAAACAAAACCACAAACAAACATAAAAAACCCTCTCCTGTTTTGAAAAATGCTTAGTCCACTAAGATATTTAGGAGGAGATAAAGTAGAGGTTACAAGAGGTAATGCAAATGGACAATATAAGAAGGGCAATTTATGACAAATTAAAGCAGAATTTTGATATGGGGCAACCCTGAAATTTTAAGTTGCTTTGGAAGGATCAGTGATCTATTCTGCTATCCAGAAGTCATTAAAATACATCAGTCTTTAAATTAAAAAAAAAAAAAATCACATCTATATATATATATATCTATGTGTGTTCAAATGTATATGCATTTTTATGTACTTCAAATCATTTTTCTATGATAGTACCATCGCCCTCTCCACTTGTTAGAAATTCCATCTTTCTAGGATGTTTAAATGTGGTACCACTGAACAAAATTCAAGGAGTGATGCAGGAAAGTCATGGATTATGTTCCGCCCCAGCATTAGGAGAAAAGTGGTAAATAGACTGAAAGTTCCATGAGACCTTTAATTGCATTTTTCTGCTCCAAAGAGCTCAGTCACTTACAGACTTGCTTTAAAAACAAGGGAAAGGTGAGAAATATGCCTCAAAGTCTGGTGTCAACTTGAACCAAGAATAAATGAACTATTTCCTTTTTCCTCTCCCTTTGATTCTAACCTCTAGGCTAGATCAGCTGCAGATAAGTGCTTCAGTGCAGGTAATCTCTTAATTGCTGTAATTAAGCTAAGTCAAAAATGTTAATAGCCTAATAAATTCTTGTTAGCTTTAAATATAAAAGCACAGGTCCTCACTGCCTTTTAGTTCTTGAACAAATGCAAAGTCCTACCTTGGTGATCAAGGTCTAAAAATAAATCAGAAATATCTATTGTCTATACCTGATTTAAAATTCACAGAAACAGAATCATTGGGACGTCTGGAGTTTGTCTAGTCCAACCTGCTCCTGCACAAAACAGGGCCAGCTAGAGCAGGTTTTCCAGGACCGTGTCCAGTCAGGTTGGAATATCTCAAAGGTTGGAGACTCCACAGCCTCCCTGTGCAGTCTGTGCCAGTGTTTGATCACGCTCACAGTAAAAGGAAAAAACAGAAGAAAAAAAAAAGTGTTTTCTTGTGTTTAGATGGAATTTCATGTGTTTAAATTTGTGCCCAGTGCCTTGTGTCCTGCCAGTGGGCACCACTGGGAAGAGTCTGGCTCCATCTTCTTCATTCCCTCCCATGAGGTTATACACATTGATAAGATCCTCCTGAGCCTTCTCTCCTCTAGGATGAACTCCTGGAGCTGACTCTCCAGCTGAGAGTCCCAGCTCTCTGAGCTATCTCTATGTCAGATGCTCCAGTGTCTGAATCGTCTCTGTGGCCCTACTCTGGACTCTCTCTAGTACGTCCATGTCACTCTTGGACTGGGGAGCCACAACTGGGCAAGGGACTCCAGGTGTGGCCTCACCAGTGCTAAGCAGAGGTGAAAGATCACCTCTGAAACACTCCTCCTAATACAGCCCAGGAGGCTGATGGACTTCTGTGCCATAAGGGCACACTGCTATTGTATGATCAGCTTGTTGTCCTCTAGGACCCCCAGGTCTTTCTCTGCAGAGCTCCTTCCCAGCCATTTGGCCCCCAGCTTGTACTGGTGCATGAGGTTATTCCTCCCCAGGTGCCTGGCTTTTAATTAATTATTAATCAATTTAATCAAAACAGCCTAATTTGGTTTGGAAAGTGAAGAAAAATACAAACTTCATCCAGAGTATTTAGGCTTAAAATCCCTAAATGGTCATTGGTTGCTAATTATTTTAAAAAAATAAATATGCAGCATCATTAAAGAAGCAGAATTAAATGTGAAAGGGAAAGAAATACTTTTACCATAAAGATAAATATAAATTCTTCTATGAATCAGAGATACCCTGAAGCTTTAAGGATTAGTACCTGATCTAATTTTGTTATTTTTTAAGAGCCACTTCATTAACTTAAACCAATTTATTTTAGTTGGTAATTAAAATTAAAAAGAGCATAAATTTTAAAGTCAGTATTATTTTGTTGTAATTAAACAAATCATTGTGATTTGACAGAAGTTTAAAGTAGGAGTTTTGTTTCTTTTTATTTCCAACTTTAAGTGAAAGTCTAAGCTTTTAATGATTCTTTTATTAGCTGTCTTATGATTTTGATGACTCTGGGATGTTTTCATCTGTTTTCAAGGATGGTAAGACATTATAAAACCTTTGCATTTCCTAGTCTTATCTTGGCTTTCTGATGATGACAAATATAAACCTAGGTTTTTCAGAAATCTTGGTTTATTTTAGTAAGAAACTGAGCATTAGGTGTACATAATATCTAAAGCTTTATACTTGGAAACAACAAAACTTAATAAATTCCAAGGACAAGGACTGAATTTGACAATAAAAATATATTTTCCCTCCAGAAAGTGCATTTTATTTTAAATGCATTTTGTATGACACTTTTGAAAAATACTCTGCATTCAGTTGTCTGGTTGATGCTGAAATTGCATAATTTCATGTTATTTTTTCACTGTACTATATATGACATTTTTGCACCAGAAATGAATCATATTTGAAAACAAGTCAAAAATACTGGGATAAAAAGTCATTTCACCATCACACAGCCTTCCTTCTTAGAAAAGAAAGGAAAAAAAAATCTTACTTACACAAACCTGAATTCTGTATGAGGTTTAGAAATAGGTATTCTTTGTATGTCACCTCAATGTATAGTACTTTAAGAATATGAAATTATGATCAGATATGTAAAGCTCAGATTATTCTGTTTTTGCAGCAGAAACTTTCTTGTGCATTATATAGGGCTTCTGTGTTAGACTTTCAAATTTTGGGGGGTTAGAAGCTACAAACATTTCTAGAGAGAAAAGGAGAAATTTAAAAAAAATGAGAAGAAGGGAAAAGGTGGTGCTTACTTAGACTATTGTCCTGGAGAGAATACTCGGTACTACTCCATGCTCCAATGTCTTCTCTGTTTGTTTGTTTAGTGGTTGGTTTTTTTTATATTTCTTCTGACATTAAAGAGTGATAGTTTAAAACAGAGGGGAAAAAAAATCCTATGACACCAGAAACTACAGTCTCTTTCATATTCTCCTTCAGCCCCATAAATTGTACATTTTTTCTACATTGAAATGTTACCTCCCCTCTTCTGGTTCAGATTGTCAGGGCATAATTAGCCAGGTGCAAAGAGATTCTGCTAGCAGAACATAGAGAGCTTTAGAATATAAAATAATTATTAACTGTCTATCATGCACAAAAGATAGCTAGGATTTAATAGACTATTAGGCTAAGCATTCATGTACTTGCCTCCTCTGATAAGGTACCCAAAACCCATTTCTTGGCCACACAGGCATCAGTCGGGAGGGAAACCCCCACAGCTCCCTGAAATGATTCTTCACTGCTGTTAAGTTGCCACCCTCCCTCATCTCTGTCAAGAGTGGTGACACTGATGACTCAGGCCTGGAATCCCAGCAAACACCCAGCTAGATCCCAACTAACTCCTCTGTTTTGTTTTGTTTTTGCTTTAGGATTATATATTCTTCGACATGGGAGCTGTGTCTTGTATCCTTGAGCCAATGACAGTCCCTGACTCAACACTCCTACCCCTATCCATAATTTTACCTTTCTTATCCTCTGTGCTCTTTCCCACAGCTTTCTTTCAGAGCTTTGCAATTTTTTCAGAAGTTGG
Source organism: Pygoscelis adeliae (assembly GCF_000699105.1). Lineage (NCBI taxonomy): Eukaryota > Metazoa > Chordata > Aves > Sphenisciformes > Spheniscidae > Pygoscelis > Pygoscelis adeliae. The sequence continues at coordinate 130,388 of NW_008823960.1, read as the reverse complement.
AGCAAATGCTATGCTGCTGAGCTACATACAAACTGGTCCTTGGACCCTCGGTGCTCAGGCCATTGAGCCTCAGGGGCAGGGGGTTTACAGCAGGGCTTGCACAGAGAGAGGGTTACTGTATGGCCAGGAAACAGAAAACATCCACCCTAGCATATGTACCTATGCATGCATATTTGTATTTAAATAAATTAGATACTGTGGTATTCCCTCAGGGAAAGACTGAACTTGCTCTGACTGAGATGGACAAGTTTCTCTGTTTCTTGTGCAAATGGCAAGTGGTGGTAGCACCAAGCCTCCACCTTATGAAGGCTTCAGTGCTGCAGGTGTATGTTAGATTTTATCACAATACTTCTGCTAGATTGTGTACCACTGCTCTGAGAGAGACTGCCTCCAGCACAGCTGAATCTAGGGAAGTCTAAGGTGAAGGAAACTGTAAACATTTAACAGATCAGTGTCCTAATTTTTCATTCATATCAACTGCTTTCCTACTGTTGGCACATATCTGAGACTGAAAAAAAATCATAACTGAACAGCAGGTGCCCAACTTAGATACCAGAGTATGATAAGGATTCTCTAGAGGATGATTCAGAACATCTGCCTAAATTAGCAAACATTAAATATAAATGCTGCTTTTTAATACTTTTCATGCTTTGGATGGAATTTCTAATGTTTGTAAAGCAGCAAAGACTTGAGTTGCATACCGTCTTTCACCTGCAGATGATCATATTCATATTCAAATTTGACCATGTGTTTTACTCTTTTATTACCTTAGCTTAGTCTGAGATTTAACAACCACAGTAAGCATTTTGAATTAGCTTTCTTGTTTTTTTGTGAGGGAGGGAAGAGGACCAAAAGGGAAGAGGACCAAAAGGGAAGAGGATTTTGTAGACACCAGCTGGAGTTATGTAGGTTCTACAGGTAAATCTGACATGAATTCCACCTGAAGATATATTTATAATTTTATCACTCTTCTCCATTTTCTTCATTTGTCAGGTGAGTTATCCCCTTTTCTTTAACACTAGAAATGACAAGTGAATCTAATACCGTGTTAATAACTTTGGCATTGCATTCCTTCACAATCACCACATCCATGCACAAGAAAATAATGAACAGAAACAGTTCATTGAAAAAGTTAAAAAAGTTTACTTATTCATGAAATCCCTAATGTATCTAGAAATATATCTAGAAGTTTATTGTGTAATTTGTTTCAATGCTCTTTGAAAGGCATTCCCATGTTTTTTCTGCTTCTATTTACATTATCTTAAAAAAACCCTAAACATCTACCAACCACAGAAATCAGGGCAGCCCCCAAGGTCCTAAATACATTTTTTAATCCTTTTGAGAGCCTCCTAAAAACCTCAGAACACAAAGTAAAATTAATAGTCAAGATACTCCTTTCTAGGTTCACTCAAATATTACGTTATGAGCCTCTGTGAAGCAAACAGGTGAATTTCTTTCAGTTTTTTCGTTCCCCCATCTGACAGTCTTGCATATTAGTTCAGTGAATATCAAGTTAGATGTATGCTCTTTGACAGATTTGGCAGTTGCTTAATACAAAGATGCAGTATCACAAGATATAGACTAGCTGAAGGACATATACAACAACTCTAGTCACTTCACGGTACTTCTGGAAATCCGGGTAAACAGTTTTCTCTTCTGTTATATTAATTTACAACAGTTCAGTAAAGCAATGTCTTCTTTAATTATCTAAAGAATGGAGTTTTGAAAGATTATGTGCATTTAGTCGTAAATTGTCTCAGCATCACAATTTATTTCTGTTTAGAGAGATTTTTTCCTTGCAGATTTAAAGTGTGATTCTTTGAGATATAAACTGCTTCCCTTCAAATAATGCAGGCAATACTGAGGCAAAATATATCTGTTATAAATGGAAAAAGTATATATACTTTTGAATCAAAATGAGACTATTTATTGTTTTCCAGTCACAAATCCTTGTGTGTAAGAGCTAAAAATCTATGTTATGCTTCTGATAGATGAAGCTCTGTTTTGTCTGACAAATCTAAATTTCTGGCAACCATATATGTCATTAAGGGTATACAGTGTATACATGGTAATATTTTCCCATCAATACTTCTACTGTTTTAGATATTTCTTCCAGTGCTGGTTCAGCTGGCAGCTTTAATGTAGATGGGCATTGTTTGAATAAGCATTTTAAATACTATATTGAAAATTTCTGCTTGGAGCATGGCAATATTTCGTATTACTAAGAAATTTCCCAAGAGGACCTATGTTCTAAGAATGAAAAACACTCTTCACTTCCCTCAGCTTCCAGAAGATTAAAGAAAGGGGAAAATGAGATTCACACACAGCTTAATTCAAGCACTGGAAACACAATTTTAATACAGATTTTCTTTTTTTGATACTACAGTTCATATTCAAAGAATCATAGCATCATAGAATCATAGAATTTCCTTTGTTGTCTTGGTCTCTAATTCTTACCCATAAGCTTTCAACCTGTTTGTGGCTGTTCTTCAGAGACAGCTCTTCACAATCTATCCATTTCTTGATGTAGAGGGCAACTCCTCCACCCCTCCTTCCTCATCTGTCCCTTCTGAACAGCCTGTAGCCATTAATAGCCACACTCCATTCATGGGATTTGTCCCACCAAGTTTCAGTAATGGCAACTAGGTTGTACCTTTCTAGCAGCACGGTGGCTTCCAACTCCTGTTTGTTGCCCATGCTGCATGCTTTGGTGTAGAGGCACTTCAGCTGTGCCATGCCACCTTCTTAGAGGAATACACCTTAATTCCTTTGAGGTATTTCCCTGGTGTTTTCCTGTTGGCTCCTATTACCTCAGGAGCCCCTGGCTCATCTCTGTAAGACTTCAAGTGTGCTGCAGTGTATCCAGCACATCTCAGAGCAACAGGCTGAAGGCCCTTGCTAGCACCCCGTCCCTCTAACCTTGGCGTGTCATCCTACAGCCTGTCACAGGCAAACTTGATATTATCCCCCTCCCCCTTCAAGTCTAGTTTAAAGCTCCGTCAATGAACCCCGTTAGTTCATGAGCAAATACCCTCTTCCCCCTTTGAGAAAGGTGAATCCCATCTGATGTTAACAGGTCTGATGCCGTGTAGGCCATCCCATTATCGACAAGCCCAAAATTGTGGCAGTGACATCAGCCACAGAGCAATGTATTAATTGACTGGGTCCGTCTGTTTCTTCCAATGTTGCTGCCTGCAACTGCAAGGATAGAGGGAAAAATAACCTCCAGATTCCCTTACCAACTATCCCAAGGCCCTGAAGTTTCTTTTGATTGCCCTTGGACTACGCGTTGCAGCTTCATCGCCACCCACATGGAAGAACAGTAATGGGTAATAGTCCTAGGGCCGTACCAGGCTAGGAAGTTTTCTAGTGATGTCCTTAACCCCGGGCCCCAGGGAGGCAGCAAACTTCCCTAAGAGGAGGGTCTATCCGGCATATTGGACCCTCTGTTCCCCTCAGAAGGGAGTCAATTGCAACTATAACCCGTCTTTTCTTCCTCGTGGAGGTGGTCGTGATACAGGGGTAGACCTTTCTGACCTTGGCAACAGCTTTGATGTAGATGGACTGTCATCCACATCATCCATTGCTGGTCTTCCATATCCAGAGCCTCATACCTGTTGTACAGAGGCACCTGCAAAGGTGAGGTGGGCAAGCAGGGGGCTCGCCTGCTGCCCCAAGTGTAGACTTGCCTCCGTTCACTCCTTTCCTTTAAGCTACTTCCTTCAGCCTGGTGGGGGACAATACAGGATCCCCTTGATCTTGGTTTTTTTCAGGTGTCTGTTTTTGTCTCAGGGAGAACAGAGCATGGTTCCACCAGTTTATCTCTTTCTCAGACTCCCTGATGCTCCTTAACCTTTCTACTTCCTCTCGTAGCTCTGCCACCAGGCTGAGCAGATCATCCACTTGGTCACACTTCACACAGCTGTTCTCGCTACTGCCATCCGTTACCAGTGAAAGGCTCTGGCACGCCCTGCAGCCTGAGACCTGGATGGCTGCATGTTTTTGTGGTAGCTCTGTCTGGGTTGCCGCATGCATTCTGGTGAGTGCAGAGGACATAGCTTTCTGCCTCGTGGACACCATAGCTAAGCTCCTTCTGAGAGCGTGGTGACCACCAATGGAACTCACCTCTTGAGCTTGTAGGGTGACTACACCCTTCCTGTGTGCTCTGCCATGTGAACTGCCATGCAAACTGCCACACCATGTCCTGACATGCCACACTTTTTTTGCCTGCTCTGTTCATGGCACTCCTGGTCGCTAGCACTCCCTAGGCTGCTTTTTATAGGTGTGGGGGTGGCCGTGGTTGCTCTGGCAATGCCCAGGCCTCGTCAGTGGCTCCTGAGAGAGCTGCTGGCTCCTGGTGGGTCTCTCTGCTGCCCTGGCATTTCCCTGCCTCAGGAAACCCCCGGTGCACCAAGATCTGCTGCTCCACTGCCGATCGGGCCAGCTCCAGAGCAGCTCCCCTTGGCGACTGACTGCTATACGTATATTGTACATATATGTACAGATACTGAGAGATATATAGAGAGTATGTATTTTGATGCTGCACTACATTTTTTACATCTGCATTTTCATATACACCCCAAGAGATTTAAAAGCCCTGTTTCACATTTCTAGTACTTTTCTTTTCCCACTACTCTAATCTTATCATATGTTCACTAACCTCCTCTACTCCATTTTTTATTTTGCATGTTTTCCTCTGTGATCCCTGCCCATTCATAACACTCCTTTAAGGCCTAAATAGCATCAGACATTAAGGCCACAGAAGGCAGTGGAGCTAGAATTCATTTTTTTAGCAGTTCATCCAGAATTTCCAATTTCTAGTATTCTAATATGTCTTTTAGTTGTTGAGTTTTTTTTATGTTGTTGTTCATATGCTTTGCAGATTTCATTCCCAATTTTATCTAATTTTAGTGGATAAATGAAGAGGAGAAGGATTTTTTTTTTTTCTTTTGGAAATAGAACAAGTCACAAGTGACAGGAAAAATTCCTTGTCTCAGACAAATTCTGCTTTTCTCACACTTCAGCTTGCTACTTCACAGTTTCATGCAAAATATATTCCAGGTCTCTTCTTTCAGTAACAAAGACTAGGATCAGATGCTCAAAGACTGGGTGGCCTTTCATGATCCTATGCTCAATCTCTTCCTAAATGTGAACAAGAGCCTATTCTCTCTCTCTTTGCACTTAACTTTCCTGTACGTGAAGAGTGCTACTTGTCACTGTAGTTTCCTGTAGCCTTAACTGCAAGTATTTAAATCTGCTAGAGGTGACATTTTCTACTTCCTTGATTCTACCCATGGTTCTCCTTTATGCTTCACCATTCTAGAAGTGTGAGCCAATCTCTACCATTATTTGTGTAAAGATTATGCTATAAAGCTGCATCAGTGAAATTCCAACTAGTAGATATTTTGTCTACATTGTTATATTATTCTTATGAACGCTAGACTTTTAAGTTACAAGAGTTCATGAGTGTTAACTTGTAAAAAGTGGCACAAGTTGTAAAAATATGGTAAGTAACATCCAAAAGCAGGACATTATTTCTGAATGATTACAATAATTTTGTGACTTTTCAGTAGTTGAACACTGTCTAGAAAATAAAATACAAACTTTAGACTTTTTTCATTAATTTATTAAGTCCTTTTTTGGAAGAATACAAATATTATAGTATCTTTGTTAGTCAAAAAGCAAATTTAGAAAGTAGAAAGTCTTGCAAATACATCATGTAAAAAATAGTTGAGAATTTTCAGAACTAAGAAACTCTGCAATTGAGTCAGAATTACAGGCTTTCACAGAACTTAATATAACATTATTTTCTGTTTCATCTGAGCTTTGTTGTTACCTCATTTTAACACAGTCAAATGGAATGTTTGCTACATCTCTTAATATACACATATCACTGGTACACATGTACAATCAACAAACTTGCTGTCTGTGTAAAATAATCCTGTTCTGTATTCATTGCATGTGTATTTATAACCAAAAACTGGAACTGAGAAAAAGGATTTCACAGTGCTACAAAGGGGCATCATGAATTATTTACAGTAAATCAAATTTTATAACCCTCCTCAATCTTTCATAAACTGTATCTTCCTATTTTATTTGATATTTTTTCCAGAGACTTAAAGCAGCATAAGTCAGGGAAATCTCTTAAATTCCTGAAAGATTTGTAAGAGTACATGGAGAAACAGTTCTTACAGTAGCTTTTGCATTTGATGTAGCTGTAAGACTATTGATATCCTATAAGCATTTAATATTTAAGAGGAAAGGAGCTAGATATTCTAAAATGTTTAACATCCTGAGCCTCCTTTTATTCTGAATTAAGGCTACTGGAAGTTGTTAGGAAATGTTAAAAACTTCTCAAACTCAGTGATTGGCTTGAGCTTATCATCCTCACTCTTTCTGCATACACAGAGACAAATACACAGTAACACTTGAAATATATAAGGGTCAAAATGTAGATCATAGTTGAGGAATGAAAATGTTTCCTCAAAAGTGCTTCTGCATGTGCCAGAGGACACTGAAAAACTGAGAAAAGTTCAAAGAGGAAATCCGAGACCAACTAAAATCCTTGAACATCATCTTTACAATGAAGCACCTAAAGAGCTTTATTAATGGAGATAACAAGGGAACACTAAGATGTGACTTCATTTTAACTGTAGACATAGCTAAGAGGTTGGTTGGTTTGTTTGTTAGGTTTGACAGACAAAGGCATAGCAAGGAAAATGCAGTTCTTGAAAGGAGGACTTATATTTAAGGAAGTAGGAAATAAGGTGTCTGGACTTAAAATCATGTTCTGTTAGGGTATATATGGTTTCTTCATCACCTAAAATTACTGAAACAGGGTCCCCAGGGAAGTGGTCATGGCACCAAGCCTGTCAGAGTTCAAGGAGCATCTGGACATCGCTCTTAGTCGTATGGTTTAGCTTCAGGCAGTCCTGCAAAGAGCAGGGAGTTGGACTTGATGATCCTTATGTGTCCCTTCCAACTTGATATATTCTGTGATTCTATGATTCAAACTTATGATCTCTCAGTTATCAATATCCTCAAAAAATCCCCATGCATTTACACTATCATCAGAAAAAGGGAATATAAAAAAAAAACCAAAACATAAGAAACAATGGCCTTAGAGCCAAGTATTTTATTGAGACAAGAACAGGAAGAAGCAATCATTTCCTCCTATCTCTGGCTGAGAGCTGTAACAAGACTCTTTTCAAGAAGGATCCCTCATATGTTTTCATCTTCATATCCCTCCAGGTTCTTCCTTGCTCAGAGCCAATTAAGCTTCTCACTTAACAAGGCACATCCTGGAGTTATTGTATCTGTAAAGATGCCCATGATTTTCTGGACAGAGTTTAATGTCAAGAATTGCAGGGTAATTGTGACATAAACTTCCACTACATTTAAAGCCTGAATTATGTGATTTATTTGTTTAAATCTGTTTTTCCAAGTATATATAAACATATTCCTTCAGGAAATATGAA
>NW_008823960.1:122009-122899 GCF_000699105.1 Pygoscelis adeliae | reverse complement strand
GTAAGAATTTTTTAAAAAAGTTTTCAATAATATTGTTTTTATTATCTCTTATTTGGAATTTAAATATCTTTTTTAATGAGAAAAGAAGGCAATAATGTAATATGTCAGTTGCTGGGATCTATAATGTCTTGATAGCTCTTGAAATTACTAACAGATGAAGAAATGTGTTACACATGACACACATAGCAAAGCATTCAACAAAGCAAAATGCTTACATGTAAAGTTAGTGAGAATGTGTATAGTAATGAAAAATCAGACCATGTTTGTCTGTATTCACACTTTCAATAGTTATTTATGGAACACTAAGTCAATTTTATGTAACGTTCTATGAATGCTTGAGTTTCAGTTTTTGATAGATGTCTAATTTTACCTTTTTTAATGAAACCTGAATTTTTAATTTCTCTTTTTCTCATTTTTGAACAGTATTTGAAGATGATGACAATCTCACATACAGTAACATATAAGATTGTGAAATAATACAGGATAATTCTAAATTATTTTGCAAAAATATTACTCATTGTTTAGAAATATTGGATAATATAATGTCCTAAATGCTGATACAGAAACATTTTCTATTCTGATAATACAAATATTAGGCTAATCATGCTCTTATTGAAATAAATGTTTACTTTTTCATTAATCACAGCAAAAGAAGTATTGGGCGTCCATCCAAAAATTGTTGGAAATTATTGAGATGCTTATCTGAAATATCACCTCAGAACAAGAGTACTCAGCCCCCTGAGCTGGAAGACAGGGATGGCGAGCAGGATGAAACCCTCATAATCCAAGAGGAAGCAGTCAACGACCTGCTACGCCGCCTGGATGCTCACAAGTCTATGGGGCCGGATGGGATCCACCCGAGAGTGCTGAGGGAGCTGGTGGAGGAGCTC
>NW_008823960.1:94223-121447 GCF_000699105.1 Pygoscelis adeliae | reverse complement strand
GCTGGTTGACAGCCGGCTGAACATGAGCCGGCAGTGTGCCCAGGCGGCCAAGAAGGCCAATGGCATCCTGGTCTGTATCAGAAGTAGTGTGGCCAGCAGGAGCAGGGAAGTGATCGTGCCCCTGTACTCGGCACTGGTGAGGCCGCACCTCGACTACTGGCTTCAGGTTTGGGCCCCTCCCTACAAGAAAGGCATTGAGGTGTTGGAGCGTGTTCAGAGAAGGGCAACGAGGCTGGTGAGGGGTCTGGAGCACAAGTCTTATAAGGAGCGGCTGAGGGAGCTGGGGTTGTTTAGCCTGGAGAAAAGGAGGCTGAGGGGAGACCTCATTGCTCTCTACAACTACCTGAAAGGAGGTTGTAGTGAGGTGGGTGTCGGTCTCTTCTCCCAAGTAACTAGTGATACGATGAGAGGAAATGGCCTCAAGTTGTGTCAGGGGAGGTTTAGATTGGACATGAGGAAAAATGTCTTTACTGAAAGAGTGGTGAAATATTGGAACAGGGTGTCCAGGGAAGTGGTTGAGTCACCATCCCTGGAGGTATTTAAAAGACGTGTAGATGTGGGGCTTAGGGACATGGTTCAGTGGACATGGTGGTGTTGGGTCGACAGTTGGACTCGATGATCTTAGAGGTCTTTTCCAACCTTAATGATTCTGTGAACATAATATGCATTTTTTTTAATTAATAACTTTTTGCTTCTCATTCTATTCTCATTCTGAATTCCATGACAAATTGCAATATATGTGACACTGACAATATTTTTGTATTCCCTCACAGAGGAGGCATTTTCGGGTCACACAAAATCTAGGAAACATCAATTGGTCTTTATACATTTGAATATTATTATAAAGGAAAGCCACTAGGACTAAAAGGATTTTAAAATAAGGTTTCTGATTAAAAAGGGAACTGTGGTCTTGTTTATGCAATAACATTAAATAAATTAATGAATTACATGAATTGTAGTTGATAAGCATTAATTAATGAATTGGTACTTATGTGTGATATAGATTTTAAAGATACACAGCAATGATCTTATCATTAAAAAATTGACAAAAATATTACTGTTATGTTGTAGTTCTGTTGTGATTAACTTTTTTAAAGAAAGTAATTGGCAAAATGAAGAATAAACACCTGCAGTATTATGGATCAGAATAACACCTCCAGTGAAGAACTGTTATTTAGAATTAATAAAAGTGGTTATGGAAGAAGAAATTAGCATTAAAACACTGTAATATGATATGTGGGAAATAAACTTCATCTGAACAGACATAGCTAAGTAGTGCAATTGCAATGGACATATAAATATATATACATGTGTGTTCGTGTAATTATTCCTCATTTGTGACAGTGTTTAAGCCAAATTTGAAAATTCCTCAGAGTGAATTACTGGATTGGCTACAGTTTCTAAATTCTTTCTAGCATTTAATATTGCAAATTAAACTTTTTTTTCATGGAACTCAATCAAAAAGATGCTAAGAATTTTTTTTTTAAATTGAGGAGCTGGAGGAACACTTCACTTGCCAGGAGGTACCAAACATAATGCATGGGATGGAAATCCTCAACATTTATAAAGATAACACTAATAAAATTTAATTGTTTTATGAATCTTTTTTCAAGTTTTCTTTCAAGTGTTCTCATAGCATAACATGCTACAGTAGGGCCAGATGGATCCTTTCTTCTTCCCTGTTTTTATTAGTTTATTTTCGCTTTTTTTTTTTCCTGGGTCAATATTATTCTTTAAAAATGAAGACAAAATAATTATTATGTGTTCCCAACAACTAGGTTATACTGGAGTTATTTAAAGTTTTTTTTTTTTTCCTGTACCATTTTGTGCTTTCTAAGATGGATCTAGCTTCCTGAGCAATCTAATCAGTTCAAGACAGCACACCTCATAGGGAATACTCACTTAAGATATTCCATAAATGACGCTTTGTGTTTCACAGTTCTGATTCCTGGCAATCTCTATGTTTGCATATACACGTGTACCCTCATGAGCAAGTTCTGATATCCTTTGTTCTCAGAGAAAGTGATTAACAAACTCTCTGCTAATCATTATTTGTTCTTCATACAACTATCATGAAGAAATTTCCTATGAGCTTCACAAGCCACAGATCAGTCACATACTAAGTAAAAATATGATTTAACTATTTTTTTTTTTTTGTGGTGATAGAAGCCACTATAAATTAGGAATTACTGAATATGCAATATTCAAAGATGGTTTAAGATTAAAAAATGTTTTGTAAATTTGGAGTTTGACAAACTAGATACACTTCGTATAATATAACATCATTAACCGATTGACAAGAAAAGTTATTTGCTTTAGTTAGTTTTGTCTTTATGCTGAACAACTTAAAAGAGAAATATCTTTGGAAAGCCACATTCATAGAATCATAGAATCATAGAATCATAGGATCATAGAATAGTTTGGGTTGGAAGGGACCTCTAAAGGTCATCTAGTCCAACACCCCTGCCGTGGGCAGGGACATCTTCAACTAGATCAGGGTGCTCAGAGACCCGTCCAACCTGACCTGGAATGTTGACAGGGATGGGGCATCCACCACCTCTCTGGGAAACCTATTCCAGTGTTTCACCACCCTCAGCGTAAAAAATTTCTTCCTTATATCTAGTCTAAATCTATCCCCCTTTAATTTAAAGCCATTCCCCCTTGTCCTGTCGCAAGAGGCCCTCCTAAAAAGTTTGCTGCCATCTTTTTTATAGGCCCCCTTTCAGTACTGATAGGCTGCAATAAGGTCTCCCCGAAGCCTTCTCTTCTCTAGGCTGAACAACCCCAACTCTCTCAGCCTTTCTTCATAGGAGAGGTGTTCCATCCCCCTAATCATTTTCGTGACCCTCCTCTGGAGCCGCCCCAACAGGTCCGTGTATTTCCTGTGCTGAGGGCTCCAGAGCTGGACACAGTACTCCAGGTGGGGTCTCACCAGAGCAGAGGAGAGGGGCAGAATCACCTCCCTCGACCTGCTGGCCACGCTTCTTTGGATGCAGCCCAGGATACAACTGGCCTTCTGGGCTGCGAGCGCACATTGCCGGCTTATGTCCAGCTTAGAATCATAGAATCATAGAATCATTTTTTTTCATCCCCAGCCTGGATTGATACTGGGGGTTGCCCCAACCCAGGTGCAGGACCTTGCACTTGGCCTTGTTGAACCTCATGACGTTCACACAGGCCCACTTCTCCAGCTTGTCCAGGTCCCCTCTGGATGACATCCTGTCCCTCAGGCGTGTCAACCTCATGCTTGGTGTCATCTGCAAACTTGCTGAGGGTGCATTCAATCCCACTGTCTATGTCATTGATGAAGATATTAAACAGTACTAGTTCACTCATCAATGACAAACTTAAAGTTTCATTTAACAGTAAGAATTGCTTTGTGCCAGTCATTTGTGCGACTGAAAAGACTCAAAAAGGTTGGCTGGTAGAAGTTTTATGTCACAAACATTTCAGCAATGTAGTACAAGGAAAAAATCTGCTTTAGAGTTGACTCTCATTGGAATGAGAAAGATGCTGAATGGTTGTCATTTGAGCTTGGCTGTAAATGAGCAGTAATGTTCTTCAAGTCTTCACTTGAGAGGTTTTGTTTACAATGTTTCATTTAACAATGCTGAATTGTTGCCATGGAAATAAAGCATAGTACTTTGCATAAGAAAACCAACATTTTATTAATTTTATTTTATTCTTTTTTTTTTTTAAATTCCACAAAATGTGTTACATTTTCTATGCACAGAAATAGTTTCAGAATGTGATGATTGTATGTGACATTTCACTGCCAGGAAAGATTTTCAATTACTGAACTTTTTGTGGTGCCTCTATTTTTGTATCATAGAATGGAGTGATAACATTCATCAATTTCACCTATGTGCACCTGGGAATATGTTTTAAAGATTTCTTATTCAAAGAACTTTGGAAAAGTAAAGTCAAGCCTTTGGTCTGCTGAAGAGCATTAAATGTTGCATCACAGAAATATAAAACAGAGAAAGTAAATTAAGATAGAAGACTTGAATGGTGTTAAATGAAAAATGAACAGAAACCCATAATTCATTGAAATAATAAAAGTAAAGATAGAATATATATAATAATATATTAAGTCAAAATTCCATTTCATTTTTTTAATCAAGAGCAAGATTTTGGAATTATGCTATGTCCTCCCCATAAGACAGTGAAACAAACCAAATCCCCAGGGCTACAGATTAGTTCAATATTTCATAACAGATTCTGCACTTTTACAGCATCTTGCATGAATCATTGAAGGATCAATTAGAGAGAGATGTTACACAGTTCAGGATAAAGTCTAATTATGAAAAGAATCAATGCATTTACACAAATACAGAATCTACTATTATATGTATGTATTACTTTTATCCATTTAGAACATTCCAGGTATTGTAAAGACATATAAATACCATTTTAAAAATGCCTAAGTTGCTGGAAGATTAAAATACAAAGACTTTCAGTAGAGTTCGAAGTCTCAACATCTGCTTTAAAACTTATTTGCACAACACAATGCACTCCAGGGTCCTGGCTTTCCATTCAGCCCAATGATCACTAATAAACAAACTTTGCATTCAAGAACCAGTTTGTAGGAACTGTGGAAGGTGGCATAGCTGAAAGTCTTGTCTCACCCTGATACCCAGAGCCAGAAACAGTAAAGTAGCTCTGATTTCCAATGATTGATCTAACAATTAATTATAAAATCTAGTAGATGTCACTGCAGTTACTTGCCTCTATCATTTGTAATACAGTCTTGTGTTTATGAAGCATGACGTGCTTTAATGTTTCATTGGAATACATAAAACCTTAATATCATTGTACCATTCAACCAACATAAAGCATGCTTACATACCTTCATAAAAAATAATAAAAAAGAGAGAACACAAATTAGAGGTTTGGTTAAGAATATCAGTCAAGCAAAATGCTTAAACAATCCTTTCTCCAAATATACATTCTGGTCATTGTTAATTTAACCCACATGAAGATTTCCTTCAGGATGCTTCCCCCTCCCCTTTTTTGCCACCTGTTCCTTTGTAGTTCTTTGTATTTGGCAGAGCCAAGCACCCGTTGACTGAAAGTAGTCATTTTGCACAGCAAAACTTCTGACTGTTGTCAGCTGATTTCTGGTGGCCAGTACTTATCTGTGTTAAGTTTTGGGTTACTGTGAATTGCTCTAATTACTAGTGACCTGTCAGGTTTCAGAATATTGAACTTCAGGTCAGCAAGGACTGTAGCGTAAGCCAGAAATTCTCTTACTGAGAAGTTTGAGGTTGACATTTAAAATTGTTTCCTTTTCACTTGATACTAAAATATATTTGTAGTCTTTCCAACAGTATATTGGAATACGGTCTTTGCTGAAAATAAACATGAAGAAACTTTCTTCTTGAAAGCAAAATTCAATCTGAAAAATGGTATGTGTAGCCCTAACCCTAGTGATTTGGTTGAAAAATAAATAAATAAAAATGTTCTCCACATCTCTAAAACCTATTACGTACAAACACATCCCAACAAAAACTCAGAAATGTAATAACCTAATTTTCAGTCTATTTTCAAGAAATAGTTTATAAAATTCTTTGTGCTTGATATCTGTTTCACATGGTAAACCAAAATTGATTATGGTTAAAATTATGTGGAACTGTAAGTGACTTACTAATAATATTAACCTATTTATTTTTAGGAGTGGACCTAGCTTTTGTTTTGGTATAAGCAAAATTTTAGCAGAAATGTTATACTTAAAAATTGTTTTCATCTCATTTAGAAGCAAATAGAACCACAGCTTGTTGCTAAGAAATGTAAATGAAATGTCAACTTTTAGTTTTGGTTGTAAAAGCTTTTGCTGAAAAGCTTAGAAATGTTAGCATCCTGAAAAACAGGCTAAATAAGAACAATTATAGAAAATTGAATATTTCTTTTCCCTGTAAATTTAATTATTGCTTCTAATATACCTCATTTTTTTCCAATTAATGTTTGAAAAGATATCTAATTTCAGCTTAAGATTTTCAATGTATTGCATTGGAAACTGTGAATTTATATGAAAACTGCCTATTTAGGAGAATCAGATTTAGAGAAGATCTAAAAGTCTGTAAATATAATCAGAAAGCTAATTTTAAAATGCCCTGAAACTGTTCTGACATATTGAAGATAATGTAATTCTTGACATAGGTTTCAGATAAAGGAACGGAATAAAACTTTTCAGAGTACAAAACATCCCAGACTGAAAACAACATAGTTTTTTTCTATAAATGCATGTTAGGTTTATTGTCTCCATCTGTCTCAATTTATTGGAGCAACACTCTCTCAGCATAAAAGCTCACCTAGCACAAATTGGACATGATGAAACTATGAAGACATTTTACTGAAAAACTCCCTTGATTTAAAATCCAGTTTGGTTAAGAAATCAAATAGCCTCATATCATTAGAAAGCAAAACAGATTACTCCCACAACCAGATTATCTTGGAAGAATGAAAGGAAAAAGAAAATATGCCCAAATAGAAGATCATCATTCAAATTTTGCTTTTTTTCCATATCTTAACATTTCCAAGGTGCAATTATTTTCTTACAATGAAATTTTCTTTCACATTTGACTCCTCATACCTTTATTATTTCAACATGGCCCTTCACAGTGTATATAACATTCTTCCGAATATCCAGTTTTCAAAATATAACACTGAAGACACCTTCTTTACATATTAATTTTGTTCCATCACTTCTGAATTTTGCAAGTCTGTGTCATGTAATTTTTCATAAACATTTACAGCTCCATTTCTTTCTATTTGTTAAATAAATTTTGCTAATTATGATAATTTAAAATTAATTGCTTTTTTCCTTAACGTTTATTTGCCAGGTTCTAAAACCTGCATCCTGCATTGCTCTCTTACACTGTTCAGATTCAGTTTTTCTAGAATCATCGAAGCATCTTAAAAGAAAGACCAAAAAACCCTACCAGCAAACCAGAACTGTGTCATAAGCTGTTTTTATCTTAATACCTGATTCATCATATCACTGCTATCTGTATTTTACATTGTTCTATAATCTTGCTGTGGCCTGCCATGCTCAATTACAGTATTTTGTTTTTGTTTAAAGCACCAACACATAACAATTCTTACTAAGAGCATGTTCATTATATGTTGGCAAGCTCAAGGCCTTAAACTGCAAACTGTTGCTATCATGACACACATCTTCCCATGCAGCTTGGTCCTGTTTCAGTTCTGTGATGATTTTACGATACTCAATAACTCAGTAATCAAATAAGACAATTAGATATTTCAACTATTATTTTTGAATGTTCTTAATAGTGAAATACAAATTAACCATTTTGCCTGTGGCAACTGTGGAAATTGCATGACTAGTTGACCAAACACTAGTCAGCTTATCCTTTTTCAGTCCTGCTTTTTCAGTACTTAGCAATAGCCTTTCTTAGTAATAAAACATGTACACAAATCAGCAGCAGATCACAAATTGTATGATAGCATCACATAGTGATCTCAGCTGGAGCTTTTATATGATAACAGAATTCCCCAACTAATCCAGAGGTGACAGGTTAAGCTATTCAGAGATATCTCCAACATATAGATGAAGTTACAGCAAGGTCGAAATTTGATTTTTACTAAACAGCATTTATCTCCTTCAGATTCCAGAGCTGTATATGAATATTCATATCCTTGAAGACAGCAGTTGCATTAAAAACCCACAAATCTTTATTAAGGGTGTAGACCAAGAGCAGTAGACAGCGATTTTTAAAGAGGTAGCTTTGTGATAAATAAGTGACAGAAGCAGCAGAACATAGGGAAAATGAGCAGTGAGTGTGCAGATGACTTAGAAATAACAACAGAGGAATCCCTTTATTTTTTTCTTTTTAAGAAGTAGTATTGATTTCTTAGGAAAACTGACAAAATAAGTTGATAAAACCCTAAAATAATGGTACTAACATTGGAGTTAACACTCATCTTTGAAAGACTGCTATTATGCCCTAATACCCTGTGAAAATCTTTATTGTTTATCCTTTTATTTCAGCAGACCAAGGCACAGCCACTGAGATGGAGGTGCAATGTTTTCAGTAAACATCAGAAGGGCTCTGATAATGGAAAAAAAAAGATAGATTTGTAAGTGATGTCTAGCTACAAGAGTGCTCTGGAATGGTAACCTAGAATGATAATGCCCAAATGCACACCTATACACACAGCAGCCTAATAACACCAGTTACTTGTGGCTGTATTTTAGAGGATTACCTAAACTGAGTTGAGGAAATCACCAAAGAGAAGATCTAGGTTTGTAAATACCACAGTACATCGCTCTATTGAAGTAGATCAGATATACAGGAGGAATATTTTAGCAAACAGTGACAGCTGAATGAAGACTATTCTAACTCATCTGTTATAAAGATTATTACAGCTATAAATTAATGGCTGAGGAGTTTTACCAACAACTGACTGCCTACTGTTGGAAATGGTATGATAACACATCTTTTCCTTATATGTTTATTTTTTCTTGCATATTTGAAGAGCGTGTTTTTTGCAAGGTTACAACTGCCTTAAAAATTTCTGAAGTCCATAAGTATTATGTGAACAAATCAATTGTGAGGGAGTAAATGATAATAGTTTCATTACTAGATTGACTGATTTGGCCAGATTGTTTAGTAGACCTTTCTGTACCTTTTCTTTATAGAGTTCACCTCACATACACACACACACAAAAACCCCCACCAACAAAAAAAACAAACAAATCTACAGCTATTTTTTATTTAAAACACAAACTAAGATAACAGAGCAAATTCAGCATAAGAACAGAACAGACGTAAAAGAGCTTTTAAAGAAATGTATCTCTTTAAGTTACACTGGAGGTCTGTTTGTGTTTCTGCTCTTAGAAATCTGTCAGTTTCTGCACATGCTAAGATTCCTTTCTTGCTCTTTCTCTTTTTCGGTTTCCACCACCCTGCCCTCCAGCATTTTCTCTCACTAAGCATACTCTTTCTCTGAACCATTGCCTCCTTCTTCCAGAAAATGCTACTACTACCGTTGCAGCAGACCACACAAGTGAAAAAGAAACCTTACTTTCTCCTGCAGTGAGTACCTTTTTAAAGGGAGATAACATGCAATACATAAACTTCAAATAAGTAGGTACCATCTGTTATGAATGCTGCTGTAGAAGCAGTGGAAATTTTTGCAATGCCATATTCATTTATTTGGAAGTGAAAATACGACCTCCATTTGTAAATGTGGTCTTAGATAAAGATGCAATAGTACAAAAGTGGTCAACTCTTTAAACTTATTGAGAAAATATCTACCAGTTTATATCAAACTTAACCCAGCAAACTTAACCCTAACATTCAGATCTCCAGAAACTATCAAGAGTTGCATATTTATTGATAATATACATATTTCCTGTAACTTATTCCTGAAGACTATAATGCTGCTGCAGAGATACTCTGTTACTGAATTTATGGGAGGCTGTGGAAATAGATACCAGGAATGGGAGGAGACTGCAGTAAGAATATGTGTAAGTTACAAGCAATGCCCAGCTCTAAGCCAAAGGACCAACTTTAGTTGGCAAAATAGTTTTACCTGACCTCAATGAGAGCTGGCTGATAGCTGCAGTATTATGCAAACATGGACAATTCATCTGACTCCAGGTGATTTGTCTTATCACTCAGGGCCAATGAAGACTAGGGATAACAAATAGCACCTAGGCTGGCTAAATAACACCATCCTCACATTATTCCTTATTGGATACATCTTGTTCTTCTTTTGCCTCATAATGTTGGTAAGCAGTTGAGGGGATGGGATGGGATGGGATGCATCATCCTTTTCTTAAGTTAATAAAATTGCAACTTTCCATTAAATATATTTCTGTATCTTTCAACTCAAAGCTTTTTTTTTTCCCCCTGAGCTTTTGTTCTTGGATTCAACTCACACTTACTGTATTGAATAAGGTGATACACCACAGAAGATACATATAAAATAAAATAAACACACTGTTTCTGTTTTTTGAAGGACTTATGCCATTCCTAAAAAGATCACTGCTTTATTAAAATAGTACTGTCTTCAGTAGAATAAATAGCAAAGTTCATTTAATAAGGGATGTATTGACACTAGTGATATTGTTTCACTAAATCTTAAACAATGCTTTATTATTTTTGATAAAAAACATCCACTTTTGGCCTCCTACTTGTTCTTTAAAAAATTTAGATGTTAATTATACCACATGTGGAAAAAGCTCAAAGATATTATGTTACCGAAGCTTGGAGGAAACCCAATAAACCCATTTCATTCTAAAGCACCATCAGGGGAACTGAAACAAGTGTGTGTCAGGATGTTTAATATTATAGCCTAGGGGGACATAACACTTGCTATATGTGGGAAGTAAACAGCAGGGCTTTTCACTAAAAAATGAGACAGAGAAAAAACTTGTGATCACAAAACAGAAAACCATATTGCTGATCAGATATAAATATAAGAGCTTTTCCACAAACTCAAGCTGTGCCTTTCCCAACTGAAATCTCATATTAATTTTTGTGAGATTGTTTTTTGTTACATAGCTAGTAAAAACCAAGAAAACCAAATTTTTTTGTTCTTTTCCCAGAGAGTCTCTTCATGGCAAAATTCTTGCCATGTTTTTCACTTTAACTGAAACATCAGACTATGATTAGCTGATTCATCCTCTATTATATTATTAAATTAATAGAGCAGAAAATGGAAGCCTTCAAGAATTCAACCCCTCTTCAGAGATTTGAATTTAAAGTATGTGTATAATGTGATTTGGGGAGCATTCTCATGATTCCTAAATTAACAAACCAGAGTTTTTTCAGATGTGATTTCTGGGTATGGTCAAATTATGTTTTCGCTTATTGATTACTTTTTAATTTAATTTTGAAATTATCTTCTGAGTCAACCCACCAAAGGTGTGTTATCCTCCCACACAAGACTTACATTATAATATGTAGAATGTTCCAGAAGCAAATTTTCTAGAAAATAATTTCACTCTTTCATTTGCATTCATTCTTTCAGACAGTTATTAGGCTCTTTTTATTAAACAAATGTTGACTTGACAATAAGGACAATAAGGTATGTTGGTATCTTCTTTAATAAGTAAGAAAATAGGAATTCATAAGTAAAGCTTTTCAGGTGAAACATAACTGTAATTTAGATTTGTGTCACAAATTCTTGAAAATGTTATAAAATGACAGTCCAAGGCCAATTAATATTCCTGATGGAAGCTAATAGTAAATTATCTGAGTTCTTAAATAACCACACTTTTTCAGCCCCTTGGAATTATCAAACTTCATTGTAGTCAAGAGGCAGTAGGGAGAAAGAAGGACTTTAACTATCTACAGTCTGCTCAGACTTCTGAGGTATCTTGATTACTTGGAAGTCATAGCTAGTAATGAAAATTAATTTTTCACCAAATTTAATGAGATTTGAAAGGGCTCTCATTTTTTAATTTTTTTTTTTTTTTGGTTAATAGTGATCAGTTTTTAAGTCTGAGTCTTTTTTTTTAGTTTTTCGGTTGTACTCATAGTTAAGGAAGTACACGGGGAAAAAGACTGGGATGGAAATGCAGCCTGGACTTAAGTATCCTCTACATTCTTGAGGAAGACAGAATTTAAAAATATATACCTGTCCTTAGCATATTGTTGTTGGGTAACTAAGTCAGTATTCAGTGGGTTTACTGAATTATATTTTTAAACTTGGAATTTTGTCAGGTACTCTGGATTTTGGATTCCTTGCCAGGAGTTTAGAATATTGTTCTGGTAATTCCTCACTTGCAGGTAACAAAGTCCCTTTCTGAATCTAGTCTGTCTGCAATGGGCATAACAAAGATATACACCTCATGACATACAGGAGCAAATAAAAAATATGGCTTTAATGTTAAGCATGTTCATTATGCCCACTAAATACTGAGGAGAAAATTTTGGTTCCAGTAAAGGCTACCTTTCAGTATGGGCAACAAAAAAACCCTCATAAATCAAGTCAATATAGCTAACTAAATAAATAAATGCAAATTCAATCTTTGTATTTACAAAGACTTGAAGTTGTAATTCAATATTTAAAATAACAAAAGTGGTTGCAGTAACATCTGGCACTAGAAAATTGCTAAATCCTATGATATTTATTCCCCTCTAATTATTAGAGTGAAAGATTATAATATGTCTTGGAGTAGCAAAACGAGCCCTGCTCATAGTAGTAACATTTGAGTGGGTTTTTTTCCCCACCAATGATTCACTGAAGATCACAACATTATTTTTTTACTTCCTTTGTGAAAATAATCCACCTTCTTTTAAAATGATTCCTTTTAATGGCTTTGATTCATTCTACTTGTTCACTCTTTGTCTTTATTGTCATCAGTGGTTCTTACTTTGTCTTTGAAATAAGTAGTATAGGAAACTATGTTAGGATGTAACATAGTAGTTAAACATCGAGTAGTTAAACATTGGAACAGGCTGCCCAGGGAAGTGGTTGAGTCACCATCCCTGGAAGTATTTAAAAGGCAGGTAGATGAGGCGCTTAGGGACATGGTTTAGTGGGCATGGTGTTGTTGGGTTGATGGTTGGACTCGATGATCTTGGAGGTCTCTTCCAACCTTTAATGATTCTATGATTCTATGATTCTATGATTCTATGATTCTATGATTCTATGATTCTATGTAGATTCCTCATTCGGTTATAACTGCTTTGATAGCACAAAGTGTCTGCAAATGATGCCAAATAGGACAATGTGGATGAGTGTCTGACTGCACTGAATTGTTTAATTTAGTTTAGGAACCATAGAATGCTACCAGAATAAATCCAGGATCCTTAGTCCAATTGCTCTATAGTGATAATTGCTTGAATGAACATTTCAGGCAAGGAACTGGATGCACCTGTAATCTGAATTAAATAAGCTCCACAGTTTCCAGAACACAAGGTGGTACAAGTAAGTATACTTTAAAACTGAGATTTTCTTGATGTGTCCACACTTCTGTGTGAAGACTGGAAATAATATTTGAGAGCTTTTAGCTTGTTTTTCTTTTCCTAGTCACTATATTGACATATCCTTTTCCATATTACTTCAATACCTGCAGACAGATGCTTAATCAGAATGGGAACGAAACAAGGGAGGAAAGGCTGCATATGTTAATTGATTAAAAGAGAAAGTGAACAAGCTAAGGATTTACACCTGTATTAGAAAAATAAAGGTTTGCAAAGCCTGTGTGTGTCTCTGTGTGTGTGTATATACAAACTTTGTATGTTATATATACAGATGTAATACTTCTTTTTCATATAACTGAATTGAAAAACAAGCATTTAGCTCCTGTAATGTATTGTGAAATATCTGACCTCCTAAATGGGTTCAAGTGTAACTTACTGTTTCCCATCACAAGGTCATTGCTGTATTTAAGAGCTTTGAGAAAAAAGATAATTGATTGAGCTGATCTATGTGCCTTGCTCATCTCACTAGGCCTATTTCTCAGCTGCCCTGGGTTAATCACCAAGTCCACAGCATGCTGATGTCCTCCATTACATCATAATTAGAATACAGCAGGCAGAGATGGGGAAAGCTGGTGAAATTATTCATATTTTCTTCTGAGGAGCCAGATGTTGCTGGATAGATTTCATTTAATTCTATGACAGCTGCAGTAATAGTCTCCATGTGCAGAGAGCTGATAGTGACATCGATAATGGTGTAAGGAAAGTGAAGTGAGGTGTGCTTCTTAGCTAGTTAATTATGATTATTCATTATTGTGAATCATCTCATCTTATTTGACAATTATAGTAGATTGGGGAAGGATTTGACATATGTAAATAGAAACTACTTAAAATATAATTCTGCAAAAGTTAAATTATTATCTCTAATGTAAAGGCTTTGCAGTGTGTTGCTTATGGGTAGTTAACAGGCTTGATTTTTCTTAGGACATAAAGTTTCCTCTTTGGTAACATGTCTAAGAGATGATATGTACCAAAGTTCTGCATGGTAATGCTGACGCTGAGACATCGTTTCTGTTCAAAGTTTATACTTTTAAAACTGATACTGACTGTGATGAATATCAAGATATCTAGAGGAATATTGCATTTTCTAAAATGTATTTGCATTTTGCATAAACTAAAGTCGATATTTAACTTTGAGGGATAATAAAATAACAAATATAACAAAATGTGGAATAAGTGAAACAAATTCTACCTGTGGGGGTGGAGTGGCAGACAAAAAAAAAAAAAAAATCTATCTTGCATTTGAATCCAATTATTATATTGTAATTATTTTGAAATATGTATTTTAAAATATTTCTTGATATTTTAATAATAGGAAACTCTTTTCATAATATTAATATGTTGCAAAAAGTGGTACTTTGTACTTTCAAACTGAAGTATTGTCATAGTTTAACCCCAGCCAGCAGCTAAGCACCACACAGCTGTTCTCTCACTGCCCCCCCACAGTGGGATGGGGGAGACAATCAGAAGAGTAAAAGTGAGAACACTTATGGATTGAAATAAGAACAGTTTAATAATTGAAATAATATAATAATAATAAATTGTAATGAAAAGGAAAATAACAAAAAGAGAGAGAAATTAAAGACAAGTGATGTAAATGAAAAACAATTGCTCACCACCAACCAACCAATGCCCAGCCTGTCGACAAGCAGTGGCCCCCCAGCCAGCTTTCCCCCAGTTTATATACTGAGCATGATGTCATATGGTACGGAATATCCCGTTGGCCAGTTTGGGTCAGCTGTCCTGGCTGTGCCCCCTCCCAGCTTCTTGTGCACCTCCAGCCTTCTCAGCTGGTAGAGCATGAGAAGCTGAAAGGTCCTTGACTAATGTAAGCACTACTCAGCAACAACTAAAACATCAGTGTGTTATCAACATTATTCTCATACTAAATCCAAAACACAGCACTATGCCAGCTGCTAGGAAGGAAATTAACTCTATCCCAGCTGAAACCAGGACAAATATTAACAGTAAAATAAAAACAAATGTCTGACAGAATATTCTTGTCCTGGAAAAATTAATGCATTGTTGAATGTATAATTCAGAGTATTTGGAAATATGAGCATCTGTATTGAATTGTTATACATTTTATCATTCCTACCTTAGAAACTAAGTATATGAGTATATATAAATATATATACACACACATATGTACATATATGAAATATGATGGCACAAATATTCATGCAAGTTAAAAGCAAAATGTTTGTGAAATATTTTCTCCCTAAAATTATTGAAAGTTAATGAAAATTTTAATAGATTACACTACATGCTAAAAAGAATATTTTTGGTTTGTCTGTATTAATCAGATTAAGACTATTCCTGAGTTCAAACAGTCTCAAAGCTTATCTTCTTGTTCCTTTTGTTCTGACTGTGCTTTGTCACTGTAATGGATACAACAGAATAAAAATACCTCATTCATATAAATGACTAAAATAGACAAAAAAGTAGGTGGCCTTTCTGGAAAATTTGGGGGGTTTGGCATATTTTTTGTTGTTGTCTAACAACTAAGGTTTCTGCCTGGGTATATACTACATTCAGGTGTAAATTAATAAAGCTGTGACCCCATCTTTCATATCATTCTGTTCATTCTTTTCTCAGGTCATAGCATTATCTGCAACCACCTGACCACTTGTGAGGACTCCTCTGAGTCCTTATTAATAAATTAGCTTCACAATACTATCTTGTGGCCTTGGTAAAATAAAACACACTGGACTAGAGTTCCATAGCATAAGGCAGTGTAGAAATATATAACAAATATACATTTTCTAACTCGTACTGCTAAAAATAATGACTACGGGTAATTGCTGGGCATGCACAGTGTAGTGCATAGAATCAATAAGATAATTCTGCTGAACAAACAGATTCTTTTGTGATCAATGCAAGACTTCATCAATCCATTTAGGTACCTGTCTGCCTATGTAAAACAGCTGTTTATTATTTGTTGTGGAAGATATTAAATATGTGATTCATGTCTGTTATTTCCACCATAAGCACAAATGTACAAATCAGTTTCATAAAAATGTGGTTAGATGATGATATAAATTCTGATATAATTCCCAGTTTCACAAATCAAAAGTTTCTCTTGAAGAATGAGGTCAGAAATATTCATGAAAATAACACTTTGATTATTAATTGGTACTATCCTAATGAAAACAGATATTAGATCACCTTGAGAGATACCGTAGTTAGTATCCACAGAGGCAAATATTTGACAACAGAAAAAATGTATAATCACTTTTCAGTTACCTTACATATGTGATGTGTCATGTTAAGCAAAACAGTGACAGACAGAAGACCTTTAACTGTTATCAATGTGTGCAGACAGTTCCTTACTGTGCTCCAGAGTGTTTCAGTCATTAGCAATCCCTTCAAGTGTAGACTGTTTTTTCCATCCTCACTACCATTTTGTATAGTGTTATTTCAAATAATTCTGTGTTTTATCTGATTCTCAAATTATAAACAGATTTTTTTAATTGTGCATTTGACCAGGAAACTAAAATCATAACCTGTTTTCTAGACTAGCCATTTTGCCTTAGCACAGGATCGTAACATGGAAATGCTGAGCCACTAGATGCTCATTCATGACAGCAGCAGGACAGTCAAAAAGCAACTGAATTGAATAACTTATTTAAAAATTACTTTTATACAAATAGGTTGCCATTTATACAATCTGTAGATACCCATGTGAACTGTTTACCTTCAGCTGAATTTTTTTATGGATAAATATTATAAGTATAATTACTAGACATTTATTCATGTGGAAATACTGCTAAAATGTCAAAGCTTTGTAAATAGATATATATTTTGATGTTGTATCACTTTCTGTTCATTCAAGCAAAGATAACAGGACAGGTAGTCATTATATGTCAGAAGTACTAAAAAAGTTTAACTGCAAAGAAATGATCCACAGGAAATATGAAGCATGAGATTGATGATTTTAAGCATAGTCATATGTTAAATCTGTTCTCACTCTAAAATCATTCCCAGTAGAAACACAAATACAACAGGTGATTTTATATCAATATATGTATCTAAAGAACAAATCTGTAATTTCTATCATTTTTAACACTATATGGAATTCAATGGAGCTAATGATAATGACCTTCATTTTAAGTTGTTTCTCACTCAAATTTAATGCTGGTTTAAGTGTAAATGATAGATTATGTGATTATTATTCAATGTTTGTATGTTTATGTATGCATAAATAAATGCATCAGCGAAATAGTTCCTACATAGAGCTTACCAGTTATAGTACCATATGAAGAAATAAAAATTAGTTCTTTGCCTTTACATTTTGTGATTCATTCGCAATAATGTCAAATTCATCAGTTGTTTTCAGTAAAATGAACAGTTTCAAATCCAGAAATAGCAACTGTTCTGCTTGGGTTATGATTGGTTTCTCTTCAGGAGGAGTGATATTTTTCATTTTGCACATCACATTTTAAACTGCTAAAAAGACAGTAAGATTGCAGAAAATTCAGAAGACAAAAACAAAGTGATAGAAAGTTTGGAAAACTCTGAGGAAACACTAGGATGGCAGGGTCCATTCTAAGAGAGAGTAAAACTATCTGTAGGGCTACAAAAGGCTTTCACAATGTTTATGGAACAAAAATGATCAGTTGTCAGAGATGACAGAAGAAAAGCTAACAAGCTCCACAAGAAAAATATGTAGCTTTGCACTCCAGGTAAAACTTTACTGGTCAAACTTTGTAAAATGTTGAGTTCAGCACTGAACCCAATAATGCTATACTGACAGGTATGAGGTAAGAATGTCTCAGTAATTTCAAAACAGTGTAAAATATCTTATTTATATGAGTTGGGTAATTACGACTGATGAAGATAAACAGTATTAACAATACTCATCATTTGACTATCAATTTATTTAGCTAAAATAAAATAGATAACAATTACATCTGCAATTAAAATAGAAAAAAGAAGCTACTAAGCCCCTATAAATGTTGTTGCTAAATTAAATTCCTTTGCATCTTTTTCAGTTACCATTTGCATTGTACTTGCAAGGATTTTAAGCAGAAGTGGCCAATGTTATGTATTAGAAGGTTGAATAGAACCTGGCATTTCAGACTTCAATTCTATGAATTATAAACTAATGAATTTTTAATAAGATCAGCTTTTTAACACAAAGTATTAGACAAAAAAAAAAAAAAAAATTTCCTAAAAAACATATTCCTGATTCTTTCTACAGTCAATGTGAGGCATGCAGGCAGAGCTGGTTTTAGGAACAAACAATTTAGGCAATCACTTTAGATCTAATGGTGACCTGCTACACTAAGTTACGTAGTCTGCATTTGTTTAATTCACTCATGGCTATTTAGCCTGCAATTTAGTTTATCTGTTGTTTACCCAGAAGACTGACAAAGACTTTGCCTTCAGATAGTCCTAGGGATGCAGTGAAGTACTTCAAATCATGTGTTAGTACATGGTCTTGGGATGATCAGCAGAAGATAGCAAACCTCAAATGTTTCTAACATTTTGCTCCATATTCAGAGAAGCATTTTTATTTAATGTTTGTTTTTTTCTTCCATCACTTTGTAATTCCATTTTCTATTATCTAATATTAATACTATGAGGAAGATTTGACAAAGATTTCAGATGCTTTATTAAAATGGCAATGCAAATGAGGAGGGCAGAACACAGAAGGAAAATGAAAGTCTAACATTAACACCCCCCCCCCAAAAAAAAAAAAGGAGCTTACTTATGATTTACTAGTGTTTACACTGTTTTAAACAACCACCAAACATGTGACATGTTGGATCTTAGGACACTGGAGTGTGATTCAGCAAAGCTTGGCAATGATTTATTGTCTTTCAGCTTCCACATTACTTCTTGCACTTCTTTTCCCTTCACTGCCTATCCTAAACATCCATCATATCACAGAATCATGGAATGGATGAGGTTGGAAGGGACCTCTGAAGGTCATCTTGTCCAACTCCCTTGCTCAAGCAGGGCCATCTATAGCTGGTTGCCCAGGACCATGTCCAGATGTCTTTTGAATATCTCCCAAGGATGGGGACTCCACAACCTCTGTAGGCAACCTGTACTAGTGCTCAGTCACCCTCAGAGTAAAAAAGTGTTTCCTGATGTTCAGATTGAGACTCCTGTGTTTCAGTTTGTGTCCATTGACTCTGGTCCTGTCACCAGGCACCACTGAAAAGGGTCTAGTTTCGTCGTCTTCTCACCCTCCCTTCAAATATTTACATACATTCATAAGATCCCCCCTAAGCCTTCTCTTCTCCAAGCTGAACAGTCCCAGCTCTCTCAGCCTTTCTTCATAGGAGAGGTGTTCCAGTCCCTTCATCATCCTTGTGGCCCTTTGCTGGACTGTCTCCAGTATGTCCATGACACTCTTGTACTGAGGAGCCCAGAACTGGACACACTACTCCAGATGTGGGCTCACCAGAGCTGAATAAAGGGGAAGGATCACCTCCCTCGACCTCCTGGAAATAGTTTGTCTAATGCATGTCAGGATACCATTAATCTTTTTTACAGCAAGGGCACATGGTTGGCACATATTCAACTTTGTGTCCACCAGGACCCCCAGGTCCTTTTCGGACAAGCTGCTTTCCAGTTGGATCGCCCTCATCATATATTGGTGCCTGGGGTGGGTCCTCCCCAGGCGCAGGACTTTGGGTACATCCTGGGGTGCACTGCTAGGTACTGGCCTCCAACTAGACCTTGTGCCACTTATCACCTTCCTCTGGACGTAGTCATTCAGCCAGTTTTCAACCCACCTCACTGTCTGCTCATCCAGGCCATACATCAACACCTTCTTCATGAGGACTTTATGGGAGACAGTTTCAAAGACCTTACTGAAGTCCAGACAGACAATATTCACTAAAGCCAGTCATTTCATAACAGAAGGTTATCAAATTAGTCAAGCATGACTTCCCCTTGATGAAGCCATGCTGTCTCCTGCTGATGATTTTCCTCTTAGTGTGCCTGGAAATACTTTCCAGGATTAGCTGCTGCATCACCTTCCTGGGGTTCAAGGTGAGGCTGACCAATCTGTAGTTCCCTGAGTTATCCTTCTTGCCCTTCTTGAAGCTGGAGGTGACATTTGCTTTCCTCCAGTCTTCGGACACTTCTCCCAGTTGCCCTGATCAAAGATTATCGAAAGTCGCCTTGCAATGACATATGCCAGCTCCCTCAGCACTCCTGGGTGAATCCCATCAGGGTCCATGGATTTATGGATGTCCAGCTGGCTTAAGTATTCCCTGACCTGATCCTCTTCCACCAAGGATACATTTTGCTCCAGCCTTTCCCCTTGGTTTCCAGGACCTGGGATTCCTGAAGGCCAGTCTTGCTAGTAAAGACTGAGGCAAAGGCGGCATTCAGTACCACAGCCTTTTCCATGTTCTGTGTAACCAGGTTCCCCATCTCATTGAGCAGTGGGCACACATTTCTGGTAGTCTTCCTTTTGTTGCCCAGGTACCTATAGAAGTCCTTCCTGGTGTCTTTGATGTCCCTGCTCAGATTACATTCCATTTGGTCTTTAGTTTTCCTAACTTCATCCCTGGATGCTTGGACAATGTTTCTGTATTCTTTTCAGGTTATCCATCCTTGCTTCCACCTTCTATGCTTCCTTTTTGAGTTTGAGTTTGGCTAGAAGCTTTCTGTTTATCCACACAGGCGTCCTGGCATTTTTGCCTGGCTTCATATTGTTGGAGTGGAACTATCTTTTGCCTGGAGGAGGTGATCCTTGAATACCAACAAGATTTTTTGGAACCCTCTTCCCTCCAGGGCCTTACCGCATGGGACTTTTCCAAACAAATCTTTGTAGAGGCCAAAGTCTGCTCTCCTGAAGTCCAGGGTTGTGAGCTTGCTCTTAACCCTCCTCCATGCCCTCAGGATCCTGGACTTTACCATCTCATGGTCACTGCAGCCAAGGCTGCCTTTGATCTTCATATTCTTAATGAGCCTCTCCTTGTTGGTGAGTATGAGGTTCAGCGAAGCACCTCTCCTCATTGACTCCTCTATCACTTGGAGGAGGAAGTTATCGTCAATGCATTCCAGAAACCTCCTGGATTGCTTATGTTCTGATGCACTGTCACTCTAACAGATACCCAGGTGTTTGAAGTCCCTGATGAAGATCAGGGCCAGCGAGAGTGAGGCTGCTCCTATCTGTCTGTAGAGGGCCTGATCCTCTTATTCTTCCTGGTCAGGTAGCCTATAGCAGACGCTTACTATAATGTCACTTTTGCTTTGCTCTTTAATCATAGCATCATAGAATAGTTTGGGTTGGAAAGGACCTCTAAAGGTCATCTAGTCCACCCCCCCTGCCATAGGCAGGGACATCTTCAGCTAGATCAGGTTGCTCAGAGCCCCGTCCAACCTGACCTTGAAGGTTTCCAGGGATGGGGCATCCACCACTTCTCTGGGAAACCTCTTCCAGTGTTTCACCACCCTTAGTGTAAAAAATTTCTTCCTTCTATCTAGTCTAAATCTACCCCCCTTTAGTTTAAAGCCATCCCTCCTTGTCCTGTCGCAACAGGCCCTGCTAAAAAGTTTGCCGCCATCTTTTTTATAAGTCCCCTTTCAGTACTGATAAGCTGCAATAAGGTCTCCCCGAAGCCTTCTCTTCTCCAGGCTGAACAACCCCAACTCTCTCAGCCTTTCTTCATAGGAGAGGTGTTCCATCCCCCTGATCATTTTTGTGGCCCTCCTCTGGACCCGCTCCAGCAGGTCCGTGTCTTTCTTCTGCTGAGGGCTCCAGAGCTGGATGCAGTACTCCAGGTGGGGTCTCACCAGAGCAGAGGAGAGGGGCAGAGTCACCTCCCTTGACCTGCTGGTCACGCTTCTTTCGGTATCCTAATCCATAAACTCTCATTTGGCTCCTCATCCATACCCAGGCAGAGCTCCATGCACTTAGCTCCATCCACTCCAGCTGCTGTCTTACATAAAGGGCAACTCCCCCTCCTCGTCTTCCCATTCTGTCCTTCCTAAAGAGCCTGTATCGTGCTTGTAATGTCTCATCTGTTCTTTGCAGCACATACAGCCTAGCCCTACGCACCACTCATTTGATCTTCTCTTAGCTTTGGGACCAAACTGTGCATCTATATTCTGAGTGTGTATACAGTTTACAGAGTGGAATTTTATGACAGATGCTAGAAATTTCTTTACTTGTATCTCAGTTTTCCTTTGAAGACAATTTCACAACCCGTGCACGGGAAGCACGATTTGCTGTTGGATCATGCTGTGCCATAAAGAGAGCTCTACTGTATCCCATCGATAATGTGACAATAATTTCTAGGCAAATTCCAGATTCATTTTCTTTGCTACTTATGTGACAATATTTTATTTAAGACCTTTGAGATAAATGGTCTTTTTTGTTTAATCATTTGCATGCTACAGTGTTTATCCTTGATCTGTAGGAACAAGAAAGACTTTGCATCTGCTTATAGCACAATGATGGCCTCATATTTAAAGAAGCAGAACTCTCTCTTTCTCAGCTTCTGCTTTTTCTTGTCTAGATATTCCCCCCCCGCCCCAACACACACACATTGCAGCTCCATTTGGAACATATTTTGTGCTACTTCTTCTCTAAGGGTACAGCAAATATATTTAATACTTATGTAGCTGGCATTATTTTCTTTTCTATCTTCTGCAGTAGGAATCTTTCCAAGTAGAGCACAGCAGAGTGTGACAAAACAACAGATCTTAATATGGTAAATGTGAGAAAAGAGCTCATATTCACTTACAGTGAGATGATTTATTGAGAGGTTTCAATGAACTACTTTTGCCATAGGTTTGAATCTTATTATCTGAGATTACAGATTGGTTTGGAAGATCTCCAATAACTGTCAAGGCAATGAAGCTTTATCAAAGACTCTGGAATGTATACTTCTAATTTTATGAATGTCTCAGTGGAGCAACAGTTAAAGAAGCTTGAAATTTTATGAAGCAATATTTCAAGGGTTTGCCAGGCTAAAATGTTTGGCTTGATTTTTTTCCACTGTCTTGCCCTCTGAACATTATGATATAAAATACTGTTTTGAAAAGAGAGAGTTCTAGGCATGTTTTGTAGATGCAAATGATTACACAAGCTGTTCAATGACTAAGAACTAAACCCTGCTGTCTCGCAGAGAATCAGTAGTCAGCCTTGGTAAAAGACAGTTAACCCATATCCCTGTCTTAAATTAATGTGAGGTCACATAAAAGGTCTGTGTCTGTTTCAGCTTTCTTTCTGTGAAACAGACAATATTATCTGAAACTGTGAAGCACTGGTATTAAATAACTGACACACCAGAAAAAAACCCAAACCAACAAACAAGCCAAAACATAGTATTATTTTTTTCTTTGGAGAAGGATTTTCATATTGAATTATCAATGAAACATACTCTCTCCTCATATCCTAATAATTAAGAAGTAAAAATCCCAAATAAGTAATTATTCATGGTCTGACTGAGTCTGCAAGGGGGATGTTACATTCTGTATCATACTGAAGAATGGTCCAATTTTCTTTTTGTCTTTTTTCCTGAAAAAAAAAGGGCTTACTTTCACAAAGCATTGTTTTGTAATAGCCAAAAAAGATTAGTAAATTCAGATCAAATCCAATTAATATTTTTGGTAGAATAAGCATAAAAATAATTATAATAATAGTAATTATAACTATAATTAATAATAATAACAACAGGTGAAGGAATAAGGGAACAACAATTTTGGATGTATTGAAGAGGGTTTGATTTTGAGGCATAGGACATACTGGAAACATCTCTGTAGTATGGTACTTGGAGACAGAGGTTTTCAAATGTTCTTTGGAAGAGATTTGAACTTGTTTTTAAACTGCTGAGAGCATGTTTATACAAGCTAATAATCATGTTGAGAGCTCCAAAGTTAGCATCCAACAAGTGCTTTACAAATGAATACAGAATATCAGTATTATTAAAGTGTTCTGATGCAACAGAAATAATCGATGCTCTCTTAACCAGGAGAAAATGGCAGCTGCAAATGAAAAGAGAAAGAGGAGAAGGAAACACAGGGAAATTCAGAGATGGAAAATGTGGACAGTCAACAGCACGTGCTGAGACTAAACAATGTTATGTTCACAAAAGGTTTGATTTCCCAACTGTTGAAATGAATGTTTTAATTGGAAAGATGATCAGATCATTAAAAGAACAGGAAGAAAACTAGTGCTTCTGCTCTTCTGAGCAAAAAACTAAGTTTTAAGAAGTTAAAAAAAAAAGATATACATGCATGTACTATATTATACGTGACTATATTAACTATTTTTTCTCTCATATTTTGAATGACTCAGTACCTTAGCTTTAGGTAGAATTTTTATGACTAAATTATGTAGCTTTGATTCTCCCTTGAACCTGAACATCTGTACTGGTATCTGGAAATACCCTGTGGTTCAGGGTTTGCCATATTTCCTTTCAAAAAATGTTTGTTTGTTTGTAAATTTCTGCACTTAAATGGTCACATTTATCACCAGTTTTCAGTCTTTGTGACTTCAGTTGGTAGGACTCTAGTACGAAAGCATTCTGACATTTCTCTCTTCCTAGCTGTTTACTACAATTGATTAATAGTAATTTCAAGAGTACATGCTGCTAAAAATACTGCTGAATTATTATATGATAACATTATGAATAGCCACAGTGGCTGTTGAACAGGACCATATCTTCACAAGGATTTTTACCTGAACTTTCTTCCAATTAGCTTTATTTCTATCTAGAAAACTGCAGTGTTGTGGAAGACCTCTTTCTTTATCATGGAGTACTGTCTAACTCAGATGGCTCCCTGTTCAGCATCCCAGAAGCAGAACATTGTATAATCAGCCTGATCTAAGGTAATACAGATGGATATCACATGGAAAGTGCCATACTTCATATGTGCAGCCATTCTAATGGGAAGCTGTTAATAAATGACTATCAAATTTTCATTTTGTCAAACTACAAAGCTGAATGGGACAAATATATCCTAGCCTTAAACCATCTGATTAAATATAGTAGGCAAATATCTCATTTTTCAATTATACGTATGGTCAGACTCTCAAATTGTCTAGGTTTTTATGTAGACCTATCTAGATAGTTGGGTTTTCTTAACAACTTAGCAGTACATCTAATTTGTTAGGTACTACATTCACCTTACATACCTTAATACATATGAAAATGTAGGTTTTATTGTGTCTACTACCTATACTTTAACATATTTCTGTATACACTTTCTTATGTATTATCTGACATACATGCCAAGAAGAAAAAAGTTAAACAAATCTAGCTTGTCAGTGATCTGGGTCACCATATTGCTACAGATAAGCAAGCTGTTGCAGCTACCATATCTCTTTACACATTTTTGAAAGTTACTTTCATAATGTCATAATTTGTGCAGGGCACAGATGTTCACCTCTAATCACTCTTAAGAAGAACAGAAATATAAAATATTTTGTTAGAAAACTCTACAACAATAGTCTGTATATAAATCAACTCCAGACACTAAATACAAAATTAACTGCAGCAAGACATGGTAAATTTGGGGTTGAAATATGCTCTTGGCTCTCTAGGCTATAGTTCCACTGACCTTAAAGGGCATTTCCCAGGCATCATTCTGCTTTATTGACTTTAATCAAGAGATTCCTTGACCCCTCTCTGAAAACATTTATCATAGGGCTTATTCACATGAAGCATCTCTTATTTATCAATGCCTTTCAGAGCAGACATTATTTTTATAATCTGTTAATAGTTTTTGCTTTTGTCTCAGAAAACATGTGAAAATACTTCTTAGGGTTAGAACTTTGGATTGGTCAGTAGAGGCTAAAATAGTGGTACAGAAAGAGGCTAATATATACAGAAAATGCAGAGGTAAGGCCATATTTAAAAGAAATCTAAAGGTAACTTGATAGAGGAATAAACAGATCAAGCACATTAAAAAACATCTCATTGCATAAAAGTTATCTGAGGGCATGTGTTTATAGGATAAATACAGGGGATTAGAGTAGATACAGCATAAATAAATACAAGTTAGAGTAAAAAGAATCCTACTTTCTTTTGAAGTCACTGGCCAAAGAGTCTGGGGAGTCTATCATGTTACTACAATTTATATTTGTGGAAAAAGTACACTCCGACCAACAGAACATTTTAATATCTTTGAAAGTGTCTATTTTTTAAAGTATTGTTAATTTATTAACTGATTTATTTTTAAATACTCAAAAATAATTCCACATTGAAAGAAGAGGTTTATAATTTGAAGAAATAAATGCTACCCGGGAGATGAGACAAAGACAGAGAGGGTGTTATACATTAAAAATGTAATTTGCTGAAAAATGAAAATCATGTTTAATTATGGATTATGGCCAGTGACTCAATTTATATCAGTTATATAAATGATCTAAAATAACTTCATATGTAGTGATCCTACTTTTATGCATTTTAACCATTTCTTCAGAATTTATCAATATGGTATTTGTATAATTGGTAATAAAGAGGATATCTTTATAATTCCTAAAAAACTTTTTTACAGAAAGGAAAGCATTGCATCAGTTTCTAAAGTTTTACGCATTTTATTTCAAAAAGTCTGAAGACCTGTCCTGAGCCAAAAAAACATTTCAAGTCAGGGAACTTCAATCAATTTAATTAATTCTCAATTAGCAAACTTTTGGTTACTGATTCTGGTATTGAAAAATAATAATAATAAAAAAATAAACAAACACCTAGGCAAAACACTTTTCCTCCCCACTTCCTAGTCTCCAATTTCCCTGCCACACGTTATACCCTGTCCCTTTGTCAAGGTGATGGGCAGTGGAGGAGTTAGAGATCAGTGTATTGTAGGTTCTACTCTGTTGCTCCGGTGTGGGTTCCTCCATCAGCTGCAGTCCCTTTGCAGTCGTACCTCCTCCTCAACCTCCTTGCTGTCCCTGCTTAGGGTAGCTCCTTTTGCTCCTGCCCTGCTCTGAGTAGCTATTTTCCTTTTTTTCAATGTTTCTTCTTCTCTGGTGTCCCTCCTGCCCTGGCGTCTCTCTTGTATCTCTGCCTGTGTGTCTCCTCCTGCATAACTGTGCATATGTCTCTTCAAGAATCAAATCTGAAAAAATATTATCTTATTTGGTAAAATAAGTTCATATTTTTTTTTAAATTATAAATGAGAATGGAGCCTCATGAAACATCTGGGCATTTGTCCAAACATACATAGCTTTAACTGCATATTGAAATTATCCTAAACCTAGGGAATTCTGTGTCCTAAACTGTTTGAAAGGTTACTGTGGCCAGGTGTCATGAATTGGCACAGGAATAAGCAGAAGCGCCTGGACAG
>NW_008823960.1:90628-94197 GCF_000699105.1 Pygoscelis adeliae | reverse complement strand
AGAGAGTAGAAATCAGTCTGGAGGACAAATGTCATGACATTTGTGAAAAGAACATCATACCACAATGATGTGCCTAAAATCCTATGTTTTATGACTATAAAGAAGAACGCAAGGTTAAGTAAGGTAAATAAGAAAACAGTAAGCTGATCCTAAATAAGTCTTGTTTAAAACAGTTAATAAGGACACAAGAATTATCTTTATATTTTCCTTATCTATCTATTTGCCTTACATTTTCAGCCATAAGTAGTGACTTTCAAAGCTCTGGTTTTGGTGGCCCAAGCTAAGATGCCAGAAAGATGTCCCGATTCAAAAAGTAATATTCACTGACTGAGTAGTGAATACTGCTTTGAAATCTGGGACTGCTCAAAGTGCCTTGAATAACACTTTCTGTTTTAATTTGACATACCTGCCTTCTTGTAATTAGGATATTCAGAAACGTTACTTCTTATTTCTTTTTTGTATTCCAAAATACTAAACATACCTTTATTTTCATATTCTGTTTCAGAATGAAAATATTGAATATTTTAAGTTAGTAACAGGTCAATTATTTTACCTCTTCTTGTAGTCCACATCATCCCTGCTATTGCAATATGTAGGTTCCTATGCTTTAAATAAAGTAGGTCTCATAGAAAACTAGGAAAACTGAGTTACTTTTTAATTGAAGACTTAAGAAAAAATAAGTACTTAATTTAGAAATGACCAGAAATGTTAAATTGAACAGTTTTATGATTTTCTTTGTCCTCCAAAATTGCTTTTTCAGTCTCCTTTTTAAATTAAATTCTCAGTCAATCTTCCAAGAGACTATAGTTCTTGTCAAAAACACATCTTCCACTGTTGTTAAACATCCATAAACAAATTTCAGTTTTTCAAGAAGAGTTAAGTGAAAAGGCTGACCAATTCCATTTTTCTAGATTCAAGCTGCTAAATGCATTAGATGTTCATGAGGTTTTGCCATGTGTCTAATTGTGCTAATACAACTGATTTGTGGAAAGAGCTTTTTCACTGGCTTCCACAGCCTATTGAGTCAAAATAGCAAGAAAAAAACAGTCATTATAATGGACAGAATAATGGACATCATGGAATTTTGTCTTATAATTTTATTTTGACAAGGCGGGTGAAGACAAAGAACTGGCTCCTTGCTCAACATTTCCAGTCACAGACCAGAAAAATGTTTTCTGATATGAAAATGATGTTATTTTTTCTCAATATAACTAATATTTTTACATGTGTACTTAATTTGAGATATTTTTTTTTTTTTTTGTCAGATCATGTCTAGAAAATATTTTTTGCCCAGACTAAAGATATTACATATAGTCCTACCAAGTCATGAGTACGGGAGAGAGCCTACTAGCAGTAATTGCCTCAAGCAAAGTGCTGTCACAAACTCCAAAGCTTTGATGTGCTCAGAAAGGGTGGAAAGCATAAAGTGAAGAGTGAGGGGCGGGTATGAAAGGGAGCAGCTGAGTCCCACGCTTGTTTCTATGTTAGTCAGCAGAACAGAGAATGACAGGGTGTTAGGGGAATGCATTCTGTAACCTTTCAAAAGGAGTCACAGCAATTGCTTTCGCATATGTTCCTTAGCTCCCCTGAGAATTTACTCATTGCCTTGGATGTGCAGTGATCAATATTCTCTCCCAGCATAGGCCCTACTTGTAAAAACCAGGCTGGATTTCAGAGGAAAGAGCAGGCAAGGAACAATAGCACTTCCTTCTAAAGTGCCTTGTACCGGTTTGTTGTTAGGCACTACAAGGCTTTCTCCACAACTGCCAGTCACACACTTAGAGCTTAAAATAGATTTTACACAGAATCCCTGATGTACCTGTCTGATGGATTTCATCTGTTTAAAAAAAAAAAAAAAAAAAAAAGCTTTGTTTCCTGCTGTCCTTGGAGTTTTCAGACTATAGATACTGTTCCAACCTGCCTCACACAAGGACAAAATTTTCCCTGCAAGTAATTCAATCACAGATGGTGGATAGGCTAAGCAACATGCCACACCATGTGATATAGAAAGTTTAGATTAAAATAGCTAGCTAGCTTCCTCAAAGAAATGGTTCCTACTGACACTAGTAGGACTTGTTTTAATGTGACATTCATGCCCTTCCACTTCTTTTAGTATTATGTTTCCTTTAGAGTTACGTGTCAGTAGCCGGTACAGGGGTATCATTCTAGTCTCCTTGAAGAAGAATAGAAGAAGGATTGCAGAGCACCCTGGCATCTTTGACAAGAATAATATGAAATTTTTTGGGGTAGTTTTTTCCTCTTCAATTTTGAGTCTGATGGAGGAAATTTCTATATATTTCCTACAGGTGGAGGGAAAAAAGATGGTAAATATAGAAAAGAGGAAGACAAGGCTAAGGAGTGGACAGGGCTTATACAGCATTTTCATTGGTATAAATGCTATATATGGCAACACCTACGTTTTGAAAAATTTCTTTGTTATTTTAGCAGCTTTTTGCCTGATCAACACTTTTCTTATTATTGTCTTTATATATGCATATAATTGGGAATCTGTGATATTAATGCCCAGTGAATTCAAATGCCCAACACATGGCATTACAGTGATTTTATGAAGGAAATTATCCTCAAAAAGATTAAGTGCTGATTTATTCAGAATTTCCAGGTCTGTCAGCAAGCTCCAGAGGTATTGGGTCTGGTGACAGGCAGTGGTCTGCTGTGATAGTTGCTTCAGTATCTCCATTTTTTTTAATTTCTCTGTTCCACATCTTGAATGAGTTTGCAGATCTTGACCAATAACAATTTTGATCAATACCAATTGATGAATATCAATATTTGACCTGCCAACACTAGTATTTTAAAAATGACAATGTTTGTTAAGTTCAGTTACCTGAGGAGTAAAAATCCTAGTTTTTGTCTATCTGTCCCACCACCTTCAAAACTGCAAAATAATTATATGTTCTGAAACATTTACATGTGGGGGATCAGATTCTCTTCTTCTTTTGTACCTATGTGCAACTTTGCTGAACAGCATGGAGCCTCACTTCAGACATACAAGGTAATTTGTGGCACAATGCTATAAATGGATTGTTTTCATTAAGAGAAAAAAAAAGATAACTAGTGTTCATTAGTTAGGGAAAAGAAGTACAAAAATTATGAGAATAAGAAAATTACATACTTTTGTAAATAGCCTATATTAAACCCCTTTCAATATTCATTTTTTTTATGTAGGGTAAGCGTGCTTCAATATAGTCATATTTAGAAAACTCAGGACCATCAAAAGGAAGCCTTATACTCATCAAAAGTCTGATAGTCAATAAAAGGAATGGCAGGGAGATGGTCATGGTTTAACCTCAGTTGGCAACTGAGCACCACGCAGCCGCTCGCTCACTCCCCCCGCAGTGGGATGGGGGAGAGAATTGGAAGGGTAAAAGTGAGAAAACTCGTGGGTTGAGATAAAAACAGTTTAATAATTGAAATAAAATGATCGCACGCAAGCAAAGCAAAACAAGGAATTCATTCACTACTTCCCATGGGTAGGCAGGTGTTCAGCCATCTCCAGGAAAGCAGGGCTCCATCACACGTAACGGTTACTTGGGAAGACAAACGCCATC
>NW_008823960.1:73966-88786 GCF_000699105.1 Pygoscelis adeliae | reverse complement strand
CCCCGGTGGGATGGGGGAGAGAATTGGAAAAGCACGTGAGAAAATTTGTGGGTTGAGATAAAAACAGTTTAATAATTGAAATAAAATGATAATGATAATAATATGATAATAGTAATAATACACAAAGCAAGTGATGCACAGTACAATTGCTCACCACCCGCCGACCGATGCCCAGCCAGTCCCCGAGCAGCGGCCCCCCCGGCCAGCTTCCCCCAGTTT
Organism: Pygoscelis adeliae; assembly: GCF_000699105.1. Classification (NCBI taxonomy): domain Eukaryota; kingdom Metazoa; phylum Chordata; class Aves; order Sphenisciformes; family Spheniscidae; genus Pygoscelis; species Pygoscelis adeliae. Next base: position 88,567 of record NW_008823960.1, on the reverse strand, counting down.
ATGTACTGAGCATGACGTCACATGGTATGGAATGTCCCTTTGGCCAGTTTGGCTGTGCCCCCTCCCAGCTCCCTGTGCATCAGTCGGTAGAGCATGAAAAACTAGAAAGTCCTTGGCCAGTGTAAGCACTACCTAGCAACAACTAAAACATCGGTGCCTTATCAATTTTGTTCCCATCCTAAATCCAAAACACAGCACTGTACCAGCTACTAGGAAGGAAATTAACTCTACCCCTGCCGAAACCAGGACAGAAGCGTTAGTGCCACTTGTCTCCGATTTCAATATGTCTGGCTTTTTCAAACAGATGGGCAAACTTTCTCCTGGGATACAGTAAGGATGGCCAGTTTGCTTAAAGATATGCCTGTACAGGTCATATCATAGAAATCTTTATGATTTGTTATTATTACACTTAAACAGTGAGGTAATTTGTTATCCAGAAATGGTAAGATCTACTTTGATCTGTTAAATGCAAGATGCAAAGGAAACACACATGGCACTGTCACAGAAACTGTCAGAACTCTTGAAAGTCAACATGCATTTTAAGACTGTTTCCCTGTCCCAGAAATAGTGTTTACACCTCTGGAAATTGTCCATGCAGACTTTTATTGGTTCAAAATTAGTTCAAAACCAGCAAGTCTACCAACGCTGTGGTTGCTGTGATCAGTAAGGCATACAAAGTGTTTTGTTTCTTGGCGGTTGCTCCCTTGGGATAAACACTTGGAAAATGCAGTTTTGTCCAGAACCAAAAACAGGTCAAACCTAACCTTTTAGTACCTACCTAAAGATGTTCTTGATTGTTATAACTTGAAAGTCTGTAATTTAATCACGTTTCATGTGCCTCGTGAACCACATGGCTTCCTCATGGAAGCCACACTGGGTCCCAAGCTGGTTGGATGCATGATCCTTTCATGTTTCAGAAGTCTGGTGTTTGATATTTGGGAAATCCTATTCTCTATGTCTATCGACATAACACCAAGCATGTCTCAGCTGTCTCTGATTCAAGGCATTGTTAGATGTAAAACAGCAGTGTGACCCTGATTTAGGTTTACTGAGAAAATTGCTAAGCCATGAGAAAAAAGCTTTGGGAATGTGCATAAGCTATGACAGTACAAGTACAGAAAACATGGACAGAGGTGATATTGTTTGGATGCAGATAGTTACTGACTTTAAGAACCTTAAAAAAAAAATTCAAGTGAAAAGGTATTAAGTCCTAGGAGTAAAGCAGGGAACTGGAAGGTAACAGCTCAGCAGCATCAAGTACCAAATCAGTTCCAAGAAAAGGAAGGTAGACTGTTTTTTGCCTATTAACTACCTGGCCAGAAAAGACTTGTCAGGCATCTTATGGGGGATAGCGAACATATTAATGCTTAGCCTAGCAGCTCACCAGTCGTAGATTTCTATTACATGTATATTACTCCATTTAAATAAAAAAATAGCTGTTTAATCTTAAACTGAACATATCTGCCTGCAGATTCTCTGTGCATGGTAAAAGATGCCAGAACAAATGTGACCTGGAGAGGGTGTGTTATAACTTGGTAGATTAAATTTAGGTCTGCTACTGCAAATATTTTGCTGCCTTGGTACTTACAGCCTATCTATACTTTCCACAGCATATTAATCTATGATTAAATCTATGACATGCTGAAGGGTGCTTATGAGATAACTTTTACAACCAACACGAAAAGCACTGTTAGGATAATAAAGGTCTGTTGCATTCTTCACAGTCTGTGCAGTCTGAATGGGTGTGGGAGGACTTGGTGCTTTGGAGGGACATCATGAAACCATGCCTTCAGCATGAAACTAAGATATATGTCATATTGAATAACTTAAGTATGATGGTGCAAAAAATGAAACTGAAATAGTACAGAGTTTATGACTTGTTAATATATTTTTTTAAACAATTGGATTTTTAAATATTGCTAATTACAACTTTTGTTAGACCAGAAAACAAACTCTAAGGATTTTTTTTTTTTTTTATGAGTCATATGGTGGATAATTTCATAATTTATGTATCCCAGGGAAGGTGGTGTTTAGAAGAACCACAGAATGGCTGATGTATTGGGAGGCACCTTTGGAGATCATCTAGCCCAACCTCATTGACCCAAAGCAAGGTCAACTACAACAGGTCTCCCAGGGCCATCTCAAGTCATGGCATGACTCATGATCTCCATCATCAAAGATGGAGATCCCAGAACTTCTCTGGGCAACCTGTTCCAGAGTTTGACCACCCTCACATGGAAAAAGTTCTTAGTTATGTTTAAATGTCATTTTCTGTATTTCATGTCCTATTCAGAGGATTGCCATCAAAGCGGAGTGGTAAGCAACACTCAGAGATGTCCGAAGTTCCTGCTAGAAAGAACAGCGAAAGTTGGAGCCATCCCTCATCCCTTTAAATTTAATGTAGGAGTGGATTCATCTCACAAAACCTAATTCCCAAATGCACCATTGTTTTAAACAGAATGTAATATCTAAAAGGATGTTTAACAATTTACATTTATTGTCTCTCTTGTGGAAAGTGTTTATGGATGAAGACAAATACTTCTTCTAGCTGATATTTTCTTCTGTGTCCTCGTTACCAGGTTTCTTAAGATTTCAGCCACTCTGTATGGTAAAATTTAGTAGAAAATGCAGATAACCTTCTAAGTCTCTGAAATATTAATTACAATTAATCAGCAGATTAAGAATGGAGACTATATTAAAAGAGAGTTGTAGTTTTTAATAAAATTCAGTTCCATCGTGGCTAAATAAAAGGTGTCAGTCCCAGGAACTACTTTCACAATGCTAAGTCAATAAGTTAAATTCCTTTTCATTGAAAGAATGGTAATAGGCAGCTAAAAATTAAATTCACAACCAGCATGAGAAATGAAGAGACTTCTAAGCTTAGTCAATACAAAATGTTAAAAAAAAAAATAAAGTATATTTCTTATTTGTGATATTGGCTCTCAATACGTGCTTGTTTTATTTTCTGTCAAATCCAATGACAGTCTAATATAAACTTCTCATGTTCTGGGGAACAAAGACATGCTTTAATGTTTCCCCAAATCAGTTAATTGCCTTAACTAATAATTTAGTGCTTTCTTTTTTTCTATCTGTATTTTTTCCTGTCTTATAAAATCAAGATTTCTGGTTGAAATCTTTGTACCCAAGCTTCAGCAGAAATGAAGAATCTTGTCTACCTTAGAATAAGCTCAGGAGGTAGTGCATAGTTCTGGGGAATGGAGAATGTAGAATCATTCAAGGTGAAATATGTAATTCAATGCAGCAATCTACTACCTGCTAAAGAGTGAAGCCACTATATATTATTATTCAGGAGCTAGGGCTATCCAATCTTCTGTGAGAAAGACTTATAAAGGAAAATGTTATTGTTTTAGGTAAAGATAGGTTTTGGACTGAATAACTTCTTTTTGTGATTTCTTTAAAGCAAAAAAACCCTAACCAACAAACAAACAAACCCTCTGAATTAATTAACTTTATACAATACTTAAACTTACTACAGTGAACCTGCGGTGATGAAAATGCATCTTCCTGTAACTTCTCTTACCTTTCAGTGTAACATTTTTTCCTACCTCTCTTAATGGAATTATCTTATATTACACCTTCTGTGAGTCACATAAAGTAACATTTCCACATACCTACTTGATACATTAATTTGCTACTGCAAACAGTATGCAAACAATTGTTAGAGGTTCCACAACATCTATTTTAAATGGACTGTCTACATTGCCCTAAGGGAATTGTATGAAGTAACTTTTACTTTCCGTGTTTAATATTAATGCTATGTAGTCTTCGTTGTGAAGGTTAAAATGTAATTACTCATACAGTAGTTACATCATTTACTTCTTAGTTGCCTTGCCCTTTTTACATGTATTAGGACTCTCCTTAAGAGGTAAAGTTTGAAACATCTATTGTTTAGTACCATTTGGCACTCAGACTCCAAAACATGCCTTGAGATTGTTTGCACCTTTACATAACGGCCTCCTGCTCAAAGAAAATACAAGTCTTCAGTATAAGCTTTGGCCTTCTAAAAAAGCAGAGCTAGCACTGAAGATTAGAGACATAGAACTTCATCTGGGACTGTATGGATGTGAAAAAATAATTAAGGAATATGCTGATCATGCTTCATTTATATCAGTTAGGCAGTACAATGAGTTTTAAAGCTTGCCAATAATTGCCCTGCCCAATCCTCTCCACTATGAAGTCTAGGACTAATACAGACTTAGAGTTAAATGGCTTGTGAATAGATACTACATATCAGCTGAATACTTGTTCTTTAAATTGTGGATAGTTCTTTTAAGGGTCTTTCTACATACAATTTCTTCCACTTTCAAAAGATTACCAGAAAAAGCTGTTTATTATTATTAAATGCAGAAATAATAGCAAATTATTATTTATTATTATTATTATTATTATAAATAATAATATCCCCCTTAATGTCTGCTGTCTGAACAAGCTTCATACTCGGTGTTATAAAATATTTAGGAATAGCTTAAAATATTAAAAAAATATGACCTAGAACTTTCATATTTGGGTAATTTTCCAGATATTTATTTACATCAAACCAAACTTGCACTATTTGAGTTTTATGAAAAAATAAAATAACATAAAAAAAGAGAAGGTCCCTTCATTTCTCAGACTTTGTTCCTCTTTTGATTGTTAATTTGTGAAGAAAAGGACCAAACCCCTAATATATTTTAATGTTTTACAAGAACAATAGTAAGATCCTATCTACTTCTATTCTCTGAGAAATTGTTAGGATTATAACAGATGTCCATCATAGTAGTCCTCCTCCAAAAGAGACCATGGGTTGCTTATAAACAGAAGTGACCATCTGGACAGGAAAATAAAAGTAATGTCATTTCTAACAAATTCAGGAAGGTGTCCCATATTTTTAGCCACATGTGCAATCTTATTTGAACTCTGAACTAGAGATTTACCTATCATATATCAATTTGCAGAGATGTATCATTAAAGACTATGGGTTTTTTTAAGAATTGAAGAAGTAGGATGCTTCTTGGAAAAGAAAGTGTCTGATCATGACCCTACGCACAATTATTAATCAAGGTTCCATCTCACCTTTTTTCATACATGGTATTTATTAATTAAAAAAAAAAAAATTCTTAAAGCTTGGGCTAATAGAAATTTTTAAACTTCAAGAACTTTCATAAAACAAATGTCATGAGTGGACCTATTATGCATTCAGATTTTTCTAAAACCTTCACTGGCCACTTGGAATTTGCATGTAGGTTGAATTCAAGGTATCCTGTAACCTTAATTTTTTGAACATCTGCCAATCTGTTCAGAGAATATTTAGAGCTTCCAAACATCCAGAAATCCTGGGCATACAAAGGTCAACTCCACTGAGCATATGGAAAGAGTCTGATGCAGATGTACTGTAATGAGCTTGCTGTGAAGATGCCCTATATATTACCAGTAAATAATACACAAATATTTATTCATTAGTTTTACTGTTTATGTACAAGCTTTCTAAGTAGCATATATACAGGAGATGTACAACATCTGGAACACAATGAGTTTGCTATCCATTAGTTTTATGCGATATTTTATCTGAGAACTGACAGAAATATATTATTCATGAACAGGGCTTACACCGTAATTCTAAAGGACATGAAGAAAATAGGTGTTATTTTGTTTAAAAAAATTGAAATGGCCCAATCTTTTGCCAGTGAAATTTACAAAAGCATACAACTTCCCCCCTCCCACTCAGAAAACCCCTCCAAAACAATGCAGGCTTAATGCTTTTATAGGTCAAAACTAAATCACAGTTCATAATAAGAAGTAAAAGAACATTCAGAAGAAAATCCATATTCTCCAGATACCACAGGTCGCAAATATAAATATTTTATTCTCATGAATTCTAACATGGATCTTGCTTATGTTTTCACAGTCATCTTTCTTCCTAAGCTTGTATATTTGTCTGAACTTTGCAAGTGAATCACTGATGTGTTGAGTTCCTTCTCCATCTATTTACTATTGAAAATCAAGTTACTTTTTTTTTTTTTTTCCTAGAGTGAGTAGTTTTAACAAAGTAGAGCCATAAAAAATAGTTTTTTATGTCTGGAATAAGTACCTTTTTTGTATTACTTTAATGTGTGTGGCAAAAACAGTAAATAGGATTTTATTCCTTGATTATGGTGGCTCAGGGAAGTAAGTGATCCTTGATTTGCTTGCAATTCAATATGTTTAAGCTGTAAAAGTTTGTAATTAAAAATGTATGCATATAACCTTTTTTAGATTTGCTTTGTGTCTCTGGGAAATTAACTACAATGCAAACCAGTCTGTTACTTATTTTATCCCATTTATACGCTTGAGTGACTCAGGTATTTGGGATATCTACGATGAGTACTGTGGGGGGAAAAAAATCTGAATAGAAGTCTGTGTTCTCTGAAGCAGATCTCTGGCATAAATGGACCATTTCTCAGCAAGTTAATGCTACAGATATACTCTATTAGTTCCCTTACTCCTCTGGGCAAAGTTACACTGAGTATTGGCACCAATGGGCCTGAAAAACAGGAACATCTGTTTGAATCATAAGACACTTGTTGATGAAGCTTAACAACACAACAGTATTTAGTTTATCTCAAGAATACAGAAAGTTATTTGTAGGAACAGGGGCTAGAAATTACATCTACAATGCATTTTTTTTCTACCCCATTTATATCCTTTTTAGTTGGATATGAAATTGAAGATGTTTATAATAATGTTTTATTTAGATTTTATATGTGCATTGTTTGCATAGCCACTTCCTCTATAGTCTTTTAGATTTTATGCAATTTATATTCTTTTGTCTTTACAACCTTAACATTTTTTTCAGTATTACTCTTTCTCCATTGAATTGTACTTCTGCTTTCTTGTGATTCAGGTCTTTCTTTTAAATGTTCCTCCACCATAAAATCTATTATTATTACTCTGTTCTCATAAACAGTGTTGTTATTCACTATGTAAAGACCTAAAGACATGAAAATTAAGCCTTACTTATATTTACAGGACCTCTGTGTATTAAGCCTCACTTACATCAGGAAAAGAAAAAGGACCTGATTTAAAAGATGGCTATCTATTTTCTGTCAGAGTATATGTGAAACCAAATGGAATACAGAGGTACCAAGAGGTACCAAATATGTCTAGTTCCTGCCAGTTCCTGGTTTACATGATTGATGAAAGAAATATAGTTTTCTGTTAACGAGAGATTGTGAGATACATTTTCCATGTTTTTCAGCTAAGTAATAAGGCATGGCTATATGTATATTTTCACAAAAATACTTGGTAGAAGCTATGTCATGTATCAGAAAAAAACAATATTGGTCACAAATAAAGTATTGTGTATGACTTTTTTTCAGAGATTAAACTGAAGTCCGTTTCACCCTGGTGTTCTTTGTCTTTTAAAGGTTTTCTTTGGATGCAGCATATTCAAAGGCACATCTGAGAATTACAATAATGGAATGGTGGAATGTACTTTATTTATTGTTTCTGTTAATAAATCTTCCAGAAAGCCCTTATTCAGTCTTCAAAGAAAAAAAAAAAAAAAAAAAAAATTGTCATTATATCACCATGAAAAGTGTAGAAAAGGGTAAGGAAATATGTCTAACAATATTTACCTATTTTACCCATTTTCATTGTTACAAATCAGTAAGGAAATCAAGAACCCCTAAATGAGGGGATTAATCTCAGCTTTAGTATTCATATGCTTAGTTCAAGCTATTTATGTAGCAAGTGAAAAGGGCGATTCACAAAGGGAATCCCACACTAAAGTTCGTATCTTAAATAGCTATAATGAATTGCTCCCTTGAAATGTTTAGCCGACTTTAAAAAGAAACATATGATAAAAAAAAAAGTTTTTTAATAAAAACATTAGAACCAATTTTTTGCCATCTTGTCTTTTGATATTCAGCTCTCACTGATTGACTGCTCAGTGCAATTTTCATTGAAGTCTAGAGGAAGATTCCTTTAGGAATTGCTTTCACAGAATAACATTAAAAGTTTTTGAAGAAAAAAAAAAATATTCCCATTCTTCTTACTTTCCTCTTCCCCTTGCCTTCTCAAGCATTGATTGAAACTTTTGTTCCCATTAAAATCACTCAATAATTCTACTATTTAGGACATGAGAATAGTTCACTTTTTGTTAATGCTCCTGAGGTCTTTGTATATAGGAGAATTGTTTAGATTTTTCTTCAGTGGAAGTTGAATAATGAATATTTTGCAGAATGGGTAAGAAAACTTGCTTAATGGAAAATCAAATTTATCTAGTCAAGATTTTTTTTTTCCCGAAATACATACATGTGTTCCATTCATGGAAATAAATTAGGTATGCAATGAAAATATAAACAGTCTATTAGAATATTGCCATTGTGTTCTAAAAGAGTTTATCATTAAAAAAAACACAGTTTAGAAAAAAAACAACTCATTTGAATTTGCTCAATTGCAAGTAGTACTCAACTTTTGAAATATTGTATAGAAGACAATTTAAAATTCTGATTTTGAAATCTCTTGAAAGAAAATACCACAGACATATTACAAGGTGGATGGATACGAAAGGTCAAATTTGCAATTAATATACTGACAGAATGAGTTTAATTAAAAGATAATAAAAAGCTATAATTTATTGCTGATTTTAACATGCATTAATGACATTAAGGAAAACTAAGGCGTATGTAGTGTTTCTTATTTTAGCAGAATATGAATATGCTAAATCATTTAGTATTGCATGAATCACACTTATTACAACACTGAAAAAATTCAGTTCCACTGGTCTGCTGGTAGATCTGTTGTTCATTCAGTCATAAATATGGGTCTCAGGATTTTTTTTTTACAATTGTTTTACAATTGTAAAAAAATACAATACAATTGTATTTTTTACAATTGTTAAGTTAACACCAATTTGTTAGTGCTAATGGTTATGAGTGGATGACACTGTCAGCAATCAGTTGCTTAGCATTACAGAGGAGGGTAGTAACAAATTTATCCATGTTATGGAAATTTTTAAGATTAAATTCTCTCCTACCTTCTTCTAATAAAGATAAAAAAAATATGCTTTTTGACATTGACAGAAAAAAAAGAAAGCACCATGGACAAAATTCCCTTAAGGTGGGAGTTCACCAAATCCCAGATAGATTGCTTGATTCAAAAAAACAGGAACCTTATTTTCCTATTGAGATTGTATTATGTACATGTACTTTTTTTATCTTATATGAAAGCCTTTCAATTTAAAAAATAATCTAATCTCTTTCTCCATCCATTTTATGAGTGCTGAATGCTATCTGAAAGAAGATGAGCGCTATATTGCTGGACAGTCACTTGATGTTAAAATCAACTCAGCTTGAAAAAAGTATATGCCTTAGCGTCCTGGGCCTGATCTTTTCCACTTTGGAACCTCAACTAGAGTGCACTGCACTCTAAATGGAAAAGAAAGAGAAAGAAGATGACAGGTTTAAGGAAACACAAGGAGATATACTGTATATTTCCTGCAAGAGTTGATTCTGAAATCGTTTTTATTCTGATTAACTGAGAAAATTAATAGAGTGATTTTTTTTTTAAAAACCCTCCCCCCCCCCCCCCCCCCCCCCCCCCCCCCCCCCCCCCCCCCCCCCCCCCCCCCCCCCCCCCCCCCCCCCCCCCCCCCCCCCCCCCCCCCCCCCCCCCCCCCCCCCCCCCCCCCCCCCCCCCCAGCCAGTTAATCATACTAAGAAGGGGAAGGTAGCCAGGGCAAATTTTCCAGGAGTGTGGAAAGGAGTCATAATATTATAGGGCCCTGATGAGATATGATCTGAAGTTCCCCAAATAGTTTTTTGGCTATAACTTTTCAAATTATCAAAAACAAATAAAAAAACCATTTTAAATACTCAGAAGAAATATTCACACCTGTGCCTGCTAACTGTAGGTATGTATCCAACTGTGTAAAAAATGGACAAAAAATAAGACAAAGGCATTTTGAAAAGAAATGTTTCTACTTCCCTACAATCTTTTTCTCCAAATAGTCTACAACACCAGATTTTCATGCTCGTGAAAACCTGCAAATTGTTGAACAACTGTTGATTTTACTTCACAAAAAGTATACACTAATTCTGTGTTTTCAGTGGCACAATGAGCATATGCTTTGGCTATGTGAAAGATCTCTACTTGTTTTAGCTCTAATTGGTTGACTGTTCCTTTAAATGTCTGCAAATAGACACATGAAATGCTGTGTCAGCTATATCCCTCATGTCCCCAGAGATATGGAATATACTTCTAACAAACATTACTGCACCGACAAAGAAAGAAAGAGGACTCTTCAAAATAAGACACAACGTTATTTAAAACTAAATATTCACCATGACTAATGGTAGAATTCTGTTGAGTTATGTACTTATCAGGCATATTGTTTCTCCCTCAAAATAGAATAACGTTAAGATTTTTCTTGTCTCTTAATGAAGGCAAAACTAATATTGAAAACATTAATAAATAGAATAATATACTTTAGCAATAATACACAGCCCTTTTCCACATATAAATAGTTGGTAATATATGTTGATGACCCTGTGATGGGCATACATTCATTTTGAATAAATGTGTATACACTGTTAGGAGGGAAAGTGGTTTTGTGTTTAGATTCTGACCTAAATGCAACTTCTTGGTTTGTAATTGAGCATAGAATAAAAAGTTATTATCATATATATTTTGTTCTTGGATTATGTTCCTGAAGTTTTGTAGTCTGAAATAATGAAAATTTTTTTGCATTGTTTGTTTATTTTCTGTATTAACATTTTTCTGATGCTTTACCCAGTTTCTTGAAAACTAAAATGATGAAATGAATTGAACTTCTGAAAGGCAAGAGAGCTGTTGTTACTGAAAGATCTTTCCTTCGCATCTTCTATTAAAAAACATATACTTGTTTAGTCAATAAATAGAACAACTCTGATACATGTTCAGTTCCTTCTTGTCCTGGATAGACATGAAAATCTGCCACTAGTACGAGCTTCTGCAATGCTCCTAGTTTTTCAGCTGCTTCAACAGAATCACAGTTCTGTGCAACTCTGCTGATGTCCTCCTTATCTTTGGCTAGATTTTGAGACAGTACTGTGACCTGATAGAAAGTGTCAAGGACTTGCTATTTAAATTTCCGACATGAATAATGGCAAAGGCTGCTTCTCCATCCTGGCCATTAATTCCACTTCCTATATGAAGTTTCATACTGCAGACAGCTGCTCGGAGACTCCAAGGTTGCACTACTCTTTTTGGTAATTCATCAGTTACTTTTGAAAGCTTTGTGGGAGATCTAGAGAAAGATTTGTTAATTTGTGATTGGAGCTGCAGCACCCAGATAAATGCAAGTTTTTTAAAATTATTACTAGTTAGTTGCCTCAGAGGTGAATAAACCAGCTAATTAGGTTACTTATTTCAGTTCAATAATACTGCAAAGAAACATAACAAACTTTATCCTAAGGAAAACAGTTTGTCTATACATATGCTTAAAAACAAATTCTTGTGTCATTAAGAAAGTTTTCTTCCAAATAGCAGCAACCTTCTACTACATTTATGGTAAATAGGATTTTATCTGTAATCCTTTGGAAAATCTTAAACAGTAATGTATCTCCTTTTTTTCCCTCTCTTATTTAAATACAAATGGTATGTCAATAGCAGCAGAAATATTGCGATTAATTTTTCAAAGACTTTTTGAAAATAATTAGAACTGTGTTTCTCATATTGAATTCTAATCCTTCATGTAAGAAATTAAATGAAACATATGTACCTTTTCAAAGTTTTTCTTTTGTTTTGTTCTATATCTTGAGCACTGTAAAAGTGTTCAGAATATATAGCTAAAACATATTTTTTTAGGTGGGAGAGAAGAAACACCAACCACATATACATATATGTCTCTGAATGTTTTGATAATATTTGCAAACACAAAGAAATATGAACAAAACACATTTGAAGTCATGATTGTGAAAAATATTACAAGTTAGATGAGTCTCCATAATATAATCCTCATTTGCCTATGTTCTTACATGTTCTCCAATGTGAAGACAGTAGTAAGATAAATGCATAGAATGATGTATTTTTACCATCCTTCACACCAAGTAAAACATTATTCAGTCATGTTCTAAAATAGCAAAGACATTCAGATGAAGTCTATTATGTTTCAGGTGACCAAGACTTTCTTTGCAATCTGTTCAAAATATCCGTTAATCAATCAGATTGATTTATCTGTAAAGCTTCCTTTACACTGTTACTGGTCAGGCTGAGCTGAGTCTTGTTCCATAGCCAACACTTCTGCATTGCTGGTATACTGATGTTTCACACCAGGCTCAACTCTTGATATGGGTTTCCTTGATATAGCCGTTCTTGCTTCATGGAACAGAAATTTTAGTTTCTAAAACAGGCTTTCTGTTGAGCATAAGTGTATTTCCAAAACAGAAACTAACAACTCATGTACATTAGACTTAGATTGTTCAGGGTTGGCTTTTTTCTTCTACTGCAGGGGAGATGAAATTCAAACCTTCCAATACTTTAATTGGGCGGTCTTAGGATGTAAGTGTTTCTAGTTTTTGTTTGTTTGTTTGTTTATTTATTTATTTGTTTCACCTCTCCAATGCCCCACAAAAAGTAAATGGATACACACAAGAGGGAACCTTAATTAGAGGACAACAAAATTCCTGGATGCTTGGCAACAAAGGTAAAGAAAACTACTTGGAATATAAGATAAGAGCTGAATAATTCTGAATGACATTTGATGATTGAATGTTTTTATGGTACTGTCAAAACACTCTAATTTAGAATGTAAGAGTCCTATTGATGCTGTTTGAAAGAAAAATCTGCCATTGACAAATTCTTGCAAATAATAGGTATATTAGTCAGAGTCAGGATTGGCATGAGTTTGGCTAGAGAACAGGGGAAAAAAATGTGTCAAGGTTTTGGATAACTTTGTGAATTGAATTTTTTCACTGGAGTGAAAATGAAGCTATGGCATGTGGGACTGACTCGGTATTTTTGTATAAGGAATCGTGTTCTATAAAACATGAATTTATTTGCACTGCAGTACTATATTCCTCTACTCATCACATTGGAAAACAGAATTCAAGTTAAAAAGAATGAGCAGCTGTTCTAAAAAAAGTACACAGTACAAGAATTTTGTTACAGAAGAAGAAAAGTTTTTTCTCATATTATTAAATATTTTTTCCCCCTACAGGACACACATATTGGTTATATAAACTAATCTGCAGTATCTGTAATTTAATGACTGATTCTAAGCTTCTTGATTTCTATTTTTCTGTTTTAATTTCCAAATATTTGGTATGTTCTCTCTATGTCTGAAGGAAATGCACTACAGTATATACTGCAATATCTCCATCTACAGAGACTGAGATCAGTGTGTTGCTTAGGGACGGAGACATATTTTTTCTACATTTAATACAATTTGTGAGACCTAATCTTCATGTTCTGTTACAAATATTTAGTCTACAAAAGAACAAAATTAGTGTGAGAAAAGCTACCCGCAGTAACTTCTATGTGAAATCTTCAATTACCTGTTAGTAAAATGTGATGTAAGAAGAGTTCACCCTTCAGTCCTTTATACCCTAATTCATGAGTGTGATGCACCAAACAACAGAACAGGAGATATGCATTATTGCATTATTATATGTACACAAAAAAGTGGCTTGGTGTGCATGTACTGGATATGTATGCTACTCTATCAATGTATTTGTTTCTTTACTTCTGTCAACACTTTCAGCCTTTAAATCTCAAAACCTATTTTAGAATAATCACAGTACTTCCCATTATGTTCTGTTTTGTGTTAAACTCAACACCCACAGGACGCATTAATTTGAGTTTGCCCATCAATTAAGACTTTTCAATGGATTAAGTATGGAGTTGGCCATTGCACAAGTATAAGCATCAAATAAATACTGAGACATTTAGCTTAGTCTGAAATGGTGACAGAGCAAATTCACTGTCAAAGCCTCTGTTCTTCAAACCCATGCATTGCAGGAGAACAGTAGGGATTTGTGGATCACCCTTACATGTGAACATTAATGTGTAAACACATTCAAAATTATATTTTAAGTGTGAAATTTTTATCCCTAAAGGCCTATGCATGAACTGAGCCCTGGACTTCTGTGTCTGTTTTGGTTGTTCTGGGCCTGAAGGTATTAGTCCAGATTATCACAGATCATTTGTATCAGTGCAAAACATAAATGAATGTCTTAAATCCCATACAGAAATTTTAAAAATTTTCATATGGAACGTTGGCCATAAATGTATAAACAGTGCCAAATAACTCCATCATACTCAAAGTTAATTGTTGGATACTATGTACACACTAGCAGTCTGCATCAGGTGCCTCACTCCTACAGGAATGTATGGTTTTTAAGTCAAGATAAAAGGAGATTCATAGCACAACCATGTTTTACATTTTTCTTTCTCAATAACATGCTAAGAAAGCTTGTGGTCTGCAAATTCAGTATTATCTGCAGTACCAAAAGCAAGATCTTTGAAAGTATTGGTATTTAAGATAGAGATAACATCTAGCATCAGCTCAATTTCACTGTTGGTTTGCTTTCTCATTTTTAAAAGCAATTCTGTGAGAATATTCAGTATTCTAAAGCATATACT
>NW_008823960.1:53781-73955 GCF_000699105.1 Pygoscelis adeliae | reverse complement strand
TTTAATTATATTACGAGTGCAAGATCTCAACTGTGGAATAGGGAGCTGTGAATATTGAGTTACATTATGCTAGAAATCTTAATTTAAGCTCAGTTTCATTGTTGGTTTACCTTACCAAAATGCTCTCCAGCAAGCTGAGCTGACGAGATAATGCAGAATGGAATATTTGTTATCACCTGCCACGTACATAAACACAGAACAAAAGTAAATAACTGTCATCCCCAAATTAACATACTCTTCCCTAAAGAACTGCTGTTCATAAACATCTAATTAATTCAATAAAGGTATGACTGGGTATATTCAATAGAGGAGACTGCTGGGTTATTTTGTCCTCTTACGGAGAAAGATGTGGAGAGGAAGTAATTGCAGTGGCAGCATTTCTGAAAATTCTTAAAATTCCTGTTTTGAAATGACTAGAATTTTAGCTCTCATATCACTTAATTTTTTTTTTTATATATAAACTCTAAACCTATTAATATCATTTCTACTCAATATGTGCTTTATTAACATCTCAGTATGTTAGATATTACATCATCTTAACGTAATGAGTAAGACAAATGTGAAAGTGATAATGGCATGGTCATTCATTTAAATCAGCACATAATCTTGCAGAAGGATTTAGAGAACATCTTTGTTTTGTTTTGTTTTCCTTGACCTGCCCAAGAAGTCATTCAAGTGATCGTTTACTTATCTGGGGCACAGTATTATTCTCTCAAAGTCAGCACCATTTTGGCATTGACTTATATGTGAGTGTGACTGATTCTTACAGTACTGATAAAGCAAGGATTGCTTATTATATAATTATGCTTTTTAGTCACTAAGAATGAAAATAAATATTTAAATTTCCACTTTTAGAATTTGAAAAAATAATGCTAAAATGTTTAATAAGTTTTCCTCTAAATGACATGCAGCTGCAATGTCAAGCTTTTATAGCTGCAGAGAGTTGATTTTGCACACATAGACTGGACTTTGAATAAATTAGGAAAGTTAGGCTGAAACCTCAGTAATGTTTTCATTATGTCAGGAAAGATCTGCTGCATTTCTATCTCTATTCCCATGGATGATGTTTAAATTACTGTAGAGGAAAAACTTCTAAATATAAGGAAACATCTCAAATTGAACATGATCAATTTCATAACCCTAAGCTAAAATTCCTATTAGGATAAATATGTGGCCTCTCATTTTAACAAACAAAGGAAACAAAGCCAGGTGTTGGTGCTGGTTTTGGAAATAAAGACACTAAGGAGAATACATTAATCTGAAGTCTGGACATCTTAGGAACATACTAGAGTTCTCAACTTTTTGTTTAAGTGCTCTTACAGGTGAAGAACATTTAGAGTACCAGGCGTGCAGCTAGCAAATTGCTTTAAGTGTTACTACATATGCTAGACAGCTCTTACTTTATAAATATATTTTTATTTATTTCTGCTGAACTTGCTTTTTCTGTGTCCACATCTGTTTTACAACTGTTAAATAATTTTGGTGGGATTCATATGTATGTATGTTGTATATTGACATATTATTTTATAAGCTCTACAATAGGTAGATAGGTAGATAGGTAAATGTTGACATTGTATGGCAAATCTTCCTAACTCTCTTATCTGCTTTTATCTGTCTATGAAACTAGTCACTGCTGGCAAGATCAGGTACTCCACATAGAACTGCAGACCTCTGATCACCTTGTTGTGTTTTCACATCTTGACAGATGTCAGCTGAGCCACAAAACTGTTCACATATATACACTTACACAGGAGACTAGCATTTGTCATGTGCTGAGAGAGTAGTGTAATGCTACTGTTGTACAGTAGATTCAAAGTAACCATATGTATTTGCACACGTCTAAGTCCTTAATCAAAACAACATAGAAAAAAAGTAATCCCTCAGTGATAGCAATTCTAATGTCTTCAATATGTTTTCAAAAGAAAACATTTAAATATCTTTAAATGCTCATCTATAAGTATTTAAGAATTAATTGTACTTTCATAGATATTCAGTGGAGGTATCTGTGGCTGCAACTGAGAACTAAATAGCTCTACTACTACTACAAAATATCACTATATTCCCATTCTGTAGACTTGAATCAATTCTCAGTGTTTTATTCAATAAGCCATATCTTATGCCCATTCCTTCTCTGGTGCATGTTTATGCGAAGAGTCTAGCCCAGCTAGGGTGACCTAGGAAGGCTGGAAAGGGAAAAAAGAACCTTATCAACTCTGAAACATCAAGAAGTAGGTAAGCAGGTATTCTCAAAGGCTGGTTTGAATTAGGGAGCCTGTATCCATTAGTAGTGGAGATAGATAGGCAAAAGACAGAGGCCCTAGTTGGCTGAATTTGGCCTTTGCAATTCTTTAAATAACTGTTCAGACAATGCCGAACAAACTCTGTCAAACTCTGCAAATATAAGCTTTTTGGTGCCTAAAGCAGTTAGGTATCTCCATATTTAGGTAACTGACCATATAATGATTTAATTTAAACTCTAGGAAGCAAAAGTAGCATTAAAAACCTGCATGACTTTGTGGATTTAGTGCCCTGGATCTGCTTCTGGTCTTCATGATTCAAAAAACCCTAAGCTATACAACTATCTGAGTGAAAAGCTGCTGCTTGTGAAGCTCAAAAAATATGAAATAAGAAAGCAATGAGTGCATTTCAGTGATGTCTCCTCTTCCTGCCTCTCTCTTGGTTTAGCCTGTTTGAAAGATGCTAAGTAGGATCCTTAGACTTATTTATTTGAGATCTGTAACAACTCAGTAACCGGCCCTTCTTGGAACAGATTTAGGACAGTGTCAAGAGCTTGACAATCATACACTTAAAATCTGGCTGCTTTTAATAAACTCAGTGTAAAATCTTGCCCAGATATTGCTTAAACTGAATAAGACAAAACTTTGCTCTGTTGGGTTAACCTTGGCTGGCCTCCAGGTGCCGACCAACCTGCTCTATCACTCCCCCTCCTAAGCTGGACAGGTGAGAAAAAATATGACGAAAGGCTCGTGGGTTGAGATAAGGACAGGGAGATCACTCACCAGTTACCACCATGGGCAAAACAGACTTGACTCGGGGAAATGAATTTAATTTATTACCAATCAAACCAGAGTAGGATAATGAGAAATAAAAAAAAAATCTTAAAACACCTTCCCCCCACCCCTCCCTTCTTTCCAGGCTCAAATTCACCCCTGAATTCTCTACCTCCTCCCCATAAGTGGCACAGGGGGACAGGGAGTGGGGGTTGCGGTCAGTTCATCACATGATGTCTCTGCCTCTCCTTCATCCTCACACTCTTCCCCTGCTCCAGTGTGGGGTCCCTCCCACAGGCGACAGTCCTCCACAAACTTGTTCTTCACTGACCTTAGTGTCTGCAGAGTTGTTTCACAGTTTTTTCCCCTTCTTAAATATGTTATCCCAGAGGCGCTACCACCGTTGCTGATGGGCTCAGCCTTGGCCAGCAGCGGGTCTATCTTGGAGCCGTCTGGCATTGGCTCTATCGACTGGACACAGGGGAAGCTTCTATCAGCTTCTCACAGAAGGCACCACTGTAGCCCCCTGCTACCAAAACCTTGCCACCCAAACCCAACACATTCACTCATGAACAGAACTGATTAAGAAGTATCTGATGGGAATTTCTTTTCTTTTTCTGAACAGAAATTGCACCTCCAAATAATAAATGTTTTGTACTGAGGTAAAACTGAGAGCTTCTTAATGAAATATTTGTTTTCATGCTGTATTAATGCAAAATTTGTTTCATATAGGACATTGGCTGGTCACAATAAATCCAGATCTTTAATTTTGTGTCAGTTTAATACTAACACCAATACTATGTCAGCTGGAAGACACGTACTTGGCTAATTATTGTACTTATTCTCTTAAATAGCCTCACTGGTCAGGAAACATCTTCCATTATAAATTTCCCATATGCACCTTTCAAGTTCGATAACCATGACACATTATATGAAAAGCAATCTATTTGGGAATCCAAATTAGAAAATAGGAAATGGTGGCAAGAAAACAATTACCATGAGATTCACAGCTGTTCAGAGAGAAGCAGGCTAATGCTGTACAGGACTGACTATTTTCCAAATGATGTTATTGTCTTTTCCTCTTGAAAAAAAAAAATCTTGAAAAGGTGATATTTTGGTTTTTCATGAAAAATGAAAATGAAAACAAATATTGAAGCTTTCTGTGTGAAACAGAGTACAGAAATGTAGTGTGTTGTACTTGTTATCAAATTTCTGAATTTATATATCTGGAAAGGGTGATCTGCACAGTGTTGTACTTGGTTTGAGAATTAATGTATAATAATTGTAGTTTATTTTTGTGTTTATATAAATTGTGCAGAACTTGTTTCTCTAAGTATCTGGCATACAGTGATTAAGATAATTGGATAGTTAATTTACTGAAATTGGTTGCTATGATGAGATGTTATGAATAGCATCCTTTCTTTAAAAAAAAATAGTAAAGCAATTAATTTTAACAACATGGAAGAATCAAGAAATAGAAGAAGGGCTTTATGGTGACTAGTAAACAGCAGCTGCTGTTACATTGCATATACTCTTGCTTTGCTTTTACACTAAATGAAATAAAACGTCTGCAGTTTTATGAATACTAATACACAATTTTTTTTTTATTTTCAATTAAAAATATAAAAACTAAAAATAATATAGTAAGACAAACACTGCAAATTATTTCTCCCTTCACTGTTTGTGAGGACGTCAAATTCTCCTAATGAGTGATAGTGGGTACAGGAGAAGGAAAGGACAACAAGAAAGGAGGGGAATTACTGTTGATGGGAGGAAAAGAGGGAGTGCACTAAAATATTCTAGAACTTTTACATTGATCTGATTTGGTTTTTATCTGTACACTTGGACAAATTTAATTAAGGCTGGGTTTTTTATGCTTTTCACTTGGTGTGTTTAACTCCCATTCTTTCTCACCACACTTAACTTGTACTGTGACTGCAGATTGTCATTGAAATATGTAATGTACAAGGTACTAAACTGATTCAACTCTTTAGATAGGTTTCTTAATCTAAAAGTACATAAGCATTGTGAACCTATAAAGAGTTTTAACTGGAATATAGACAAAACACCAATTATAGGTATGTTTAAATGTGCATTTATGTATAAAAATGGCCTTTTAAAATTACCATTACTTCCTACAGCATGCTTAGATGATTGCTATTATCTCTTTAGTAATTTTGTCAATGAGGTGACACACACAGGCTCACTGTGGGGAATCTTTACAATATCGTTCAAGTATTCTGTGAGTCAGAGACTCTTATTTTCTGCTTCGTGGTGTATGGTAAGAACTACAATAACAATAATCTGGAGGTAATTACTGTCTCTAAATTACTTCAGTTGAGCTTTCTCTGCAAATTTACACACTAATTTCTCAAAAAGCAGTGCATAGAACCTGTTTCAGAGGGGAAAAAAACAACTTCTGAGAAATTAAAAGATTCTTATTGTTTATCTCAAATGAAATTAAAAATAGGCTAGACTTGTGAACAAGTTAAGTATTTTCTGTGTGTAAAACACATATCCAGTTATTTTGTGTGTACAAAAAAAGAATTTTGTGTCAGTCCTGTGATGTTCCATTTGCTTGGGTGATGACCCTGTTTTATCTGTTCATAGTTGTGACAAATGCATCTGCAAAGCTCTGTAAGTGAGTTCTATAAGTAACCTGTTTACAAATCTGTTTGAATTTTCATATAAGTAGTTACATATAAACACCTAGGAGGAAATATCTCTCTGGTGGAGCAAGAGTGTATAGAAGATACACAAATTAGAGATGTGTCTAAGTAGTGATAGGAAGCTGATATTTCCATAAACAGCAGGTATTAGTTATGAGTCTGTTCCTTTTATGGCTAAGCAAGGAGCTTTTGAGAAATAGTGAAGAAACCATTTGCAATTCTCAACTCATATAATGCTGTTAAAATACAACTCAGGAATGTGCTGGAGCTCAAGGACTGAATTTAATCGGATCATCAGTACTGAATTTAAGAAGAAAAACTGAAATCTAGATAGACTCTGCACTGATTCACACATTTGTGGTCCTTTGAAGTCATTGTGTAAAATGAATCTGTGTAGATTAGATTTTATCATCTTTAGATTACATTGACAAATGTGCACGTTTCTTTCTGAATGTATCATTTTGTCCATTTATTACATGGATATGAGACTCATTTTTGAGCACTTTAAAGACTGAGCAGCTAAGTTTTGGGTACATCTATATCTAAGTTTCGGTTCTGACCAGATGAGAGCTTCAAAAGTTAATCTCCCAGATAATCAGTTGTTATCTGTGACTGACCAATAAACGCCTACTATGGAAGAAGGCTCAGTGGTGATGGACAAGGGTAACCTGCCCATGAGGCTCAGGGAATAATGTAGGGTGTGAATGATCACAGCTGTTGCAAAGAAAGCTGACTATCTCAATACGAAGGGGAATAAAGAGGGTGGCCTTTGTTTTAAATAAACAGCTATGTCAGTTGGGTGGATCAATTGATTATATCACAGTTAAGTGGATCAACTGGTGGTGTAAATGTTTTTCCCTGAGTTCAATAAAAGAGTGTGAATGTCTCCCTGAGTTAGCCAGACCAACATGAGGGAAGTGTACGCATGGCTCAGTCCAACACAGAGTATAAAAACTAAACAACAAACAAAAGTATTTCAGAGAGAGCAATGGGCTTGAGATGGTTTCAACCAACATATTCCTTCCTGACGACTGGGGATGCCCAACGTCATGACAGTGAGCATATTATAGATACCAGTAACGGGAATCACATTGGTATTGTGATTGAACTGTGTATTGCAATAGCTACATTTTGCTAAGTGTAACTTACATTTGTATTGTGTTGTCAGTATATTTTTTATCACTCTGCCAAATCAAAAATCCCATGTAACATCCTGTCCTGGTTTCGGCAGGGATAGAGTTAATTTCCTTCCTAGTAGCTGGTACAGTGCTGTGGTTTGGATTTAGGATGGGAAGAAAATTGATAAGGCACCCATGTTTTAGTTGTTGCGAGGTAATGCTTACACTAGCCAAGGACTTTTCAGTTTCCCATGCTCTACCGACTGAGAAGGCTGGAGGTGCACAAGAAGCTGGGAGGGGGCACAGCCAAACTGGCCAAAGAAACATTCCATACCATGTGACATCATGCTCAGTACATAAACTGGGGAAAGCTGGCCGGGGGGGGGCCGCTGCTCGGGGACTGGCTGGGCATTGGTCGGCGGGTGGTGAGCAATTGCAGTGTGCATCACTTGCTTTGTGTATTATTATTATTATCATATTATTATTATTATTATCATGTTATTTCAATTATTAAACTGTTTTTATCTCAACCCACAAGTTTTTCTCACTTGTGCTTTTCCAATTCTCTCCCCCATCCCACCGGGGCCGGGGGGTGAGTGAGCGAGCGGTTGCATAGTGCTTAGTTGCCAACTGAGGTTAAACCACGACACATCCAATATCTTTAAATAAATAAATGTGATATTAAACATTACAGCCTTCACCCATGGAATTCTAGAAGAACCTGGTCAGAGAGAATTAGACTGTGACATTATCATATTTTATTTCCACTTTGAGAATACCAGTGTAATTATTTTTGGAGGAAACATGGCTGGAAGAAGTTCTTCAAGAGTTCTTCAATACACTTACATTGCTAATAGGTGTTTAGTTCATAGGAGCAGACTAGAGCTAGTCTAAAGTGAAACAAATTATTCCTTTGTTTCCTGAAGCCTTGTCTTCTCATCACTCTCTCCCAAAAGATTAAAATAGTTTTCAGGACAACTTATTTTTTCAGTAAATAGAATTACTAAGGCCAGAAGAGACTATTATTATTGTCAGATATACATAACAGTCCAAAGAAATGTTCAAATTAAAATTATAAGTAACATTTTAATGCTAAGAAAGAAGAATTCAAATGAAGAAAATGTTCTGTTTGTTTTCAGCACATTTTTCTTCTTTTAGAAAGTAAATTTTCAGGTATATTTACTTACACATCTGGTTATTCTTAAGCACTTTTTAATTATAATATATAACTTTTAAATATATATCAATATTTGATTATGATCCTCTCTTAAGTACTAGAGTGGGGGTTTTTAGCAGAATGAAGGTTAAATGCTGATGCAGAATAAAAATGCACCCAGATTAATTGTTTCAGTCAATATAATTCTGTATCACAATACTTAAAACCTCAAATTTAAATATTGACAGAATTAAATTAGGAACAAAAGGCCTGCTTCTTCAAGCTGTTTCACATTTAACAAATCTCAAAAGTCAATGAAAATATGTGCTTAGGAGCCAGCTATGCTAGTTACTAGTAGTCTGGGATCTCCAAAAAAGATTAAACAGTAAAGATTTCACTATATTTTGCATTTCAGAAGGAGGAGTCCCTTCATGCCTCCAAAAAGTACAAGTTTTGCTCCATATGGTAGTTAATGAAAGGAAAATCCATTGTAGTCATACTACTGAAGAAATCAAAGTGAGTTAGGTGGCCAGCTCTAACCGATTTTTTTCACCAAGATTTAGCTACCTATATTTCTTATGAGGCTTCTTTGAAATTTTATCCCTCCAGGATTTCTGGATTTTCTCAGTTTTTTTCTGTGCTTATAAGCCAAAATGCATTTATTATTAATTTTTGTATTGCCATAAATCAGCATTTGCCATTTTTACATCTTTAACATCTTATTGTCTCTTCAAGCAAAAGAAAAAATAGAAAAAGTTTAACTACTTAAAAAGATTTGTCTGTCTGCTAGACAAGTTAATAGAGATGGGGTGTTTGTATAAAGTGGGATTTTCTCTGCAGCCACCTATTCTTTTCCTTGATTCTTACCTACTCTTTCAGAAAGTGATAGTGGGATTAATTTTATCTGACTTTACTCTCTCTTATGGTTAGCTTTAGCATAATTTAATTATCTGGACTGTCTCTGTGACGAATAAAGAAGGATAAATGCTGTCACAGAGTACACCATCTTACATCAAGATAAAGAAGGAGCTCTGAAGCTGTCACTCATTTTTCTTTCCAACTAATCTGGATTACATATTTGTGAATACATGCCTTCACTTTTAGGTGGCTAGATGAAATCTGCCTCTTGTGTATGTATCTTGGGCTGCAGGAAACAGAGACATAATAAAAACAGTATTTACATATAAATTTACATTTTCTAGAAGAAGCTAGGAGAGCTCTCAGTTGGCTGCTGATACCTGCATTTGGACACTAATACGAGTGGTGTTGGACATTCTGTAATGGGATGGGATGGGACAACAACTGTAACAAACAAGTAAATGCAATATTACACCATTTAGAAGGAAGGGTCCATGGTGAGGCAGAGAAAGGATCAACTGATATTTATATTTATATAATAGTGCTTTGCAATAAGGACAGTCAAATACTTCCAAAACAACAACAAAAACCCACCAATGAAAATTATGTTGATTTAATAGTATCAATAACTGTAAGGAAATTGAGTTAGTGTGGTAGTTTGGCAAAGGGTTGGGCCTGGTTAAATATTGTTTACCTGCAGATGGCTCCCCTACAACTACCTTTTACCAACAGTGTGGTTACCATGGTGACAGTGATGGCCAGTTTCCAGGCATTGTGGGAATTTGAGCCAATCAGAAGCGGGTATTCTGTACTCACCCACCCCTATGACTGAGGGAGTCAGAAGTCCTTCTGGGGAGGGGTTCCACCAGAGGCTATTGGGAACCCCGGGGACTGATGGTGGAGCAGCCCACAGTCTGGCTTCAGATAACACCTGGTAATACCAGCCAGTTTTGGCTTAGACATTGGGAGACAAATCCTGCATGACACAATATCCAGAAATTCAATAAACGTTCAGAACATGCTCAGATGAAGTGTGCCATCTGCAGCCTTCAGACATGTGGTTCTTGCGGTAGAATCACGTAGGTGATGTGGTCTCTGAACAATAGGTAGGGAGAATGTGTGGGGAGAAAAACAACAGTGAAACCCTCCCTCTCTCTCTTTTGAAAGACCATACAATGTAGTGGTTAGGACAGGTAGCTGGGACACTTGGCACTTGGATGGGTTCCTATCCTGACTGGTTTAGTGCAAATTATATAAACGATATTATTATTGGGACTGAAAGGCAAATCCGTCCCTCACAACTCAGTGCTCTAATACCTTTGACATCGAATTGTTCCTCGTCCTTATGATCTCTACTCTTCCGGTTGCATGAAAACTGCATTTGTTACCACATAGTGCCGGAAAGGAGGTAGTTGTCTTCCAGTCTGCACTGCATCATAATGAAGAGCACACTTGCCTGGGCGATAAATATTTGTCTCCTTTTAGACTAGGTGAATTATAGTCTTTAGTGAGGGGATTTCCATATATGTAGGGCTATGGAAGTGTCTCCAGACAGCAAAAATGCAGTAATTTGTTGCCGGTACAGCTTTTGGCCAGGATGCAGTTTTACCACGACTGCCTCAAAACCTATCTTACTGTTTCCACCCATGTTGACAGTAAGAACCTAGCAATGGCCTGACATCTCCATTGCTCCACATTTTGCTGTGAAGAAGTCATACTGTAATTGCCCTGAAGCAAGGAAGAAGCAATAAAACACACTGCTGAAGTTACCTCTGCATAGTTCCTGACATGTTAATAATGTAAAAGCCTTATTCAACCACTTCCCTTGTATTCCATTAATCTGTATATATTAAAGAAAACCATTCTGCTCAGTTTCACTTAGTACAGCAAATAACATTGCTGAGCCTCCCCCCCGCAATATTGACTACAACTGGAGAAAATATATCCTTATTTTCAGTAATCTTTTTATCCAGAGTTGAATGTCCCTTTGTCAAAGGAAAAAATTGTTTGCTTTATTCAGTTTCACTCAGTGAAGAAAGGGAGAGTGCTAAAAGAGAAGGGAAGGAGTAAGAGGGAGCTTGTTAACTTTGCTGCCAACATGTTATCTAGAAAATACACAAATGGATAACAAAAATAAGCTGCAAGCTTTGTATAACTTTTGATGAAAGTTTTAAAGACAGGGTAAGTAATTCCATAGTGGAACAAAAAATGACACACAATAAAAGCATAGGAAAACCCTGATTTGCCGTAGCCATACCCCACTGTTTACAGAGTTTACAATTGTCTCTCTAGACATTCGGCATAAGTTTGGAGCATACCTTATCCTATTTTACCTATTTAAATATGTCACTGACCTTGTTCATGGACAAACACATTGTCCTTAAGATGGATGAAAGTATTAATGTGAAAAGGACTATTTCAAGAACCTATAAATCAAGGTCATCAGTTGTTCTCATCACATGCCCCGATGACCAAGTACAATTTAGTGTTCTTATAGCTCAGCTGAAAGTATTGAAAAGCTCAGAAAGATTTTTTTCTTTTTACATTTTTGCTGTTAACCAAGCATAAAATTCTAAATATTGATGTTTTCTGAGGAAAAAAACACAAATCTTCAGTAGTTTTAGTAAAAAAATTTACTAAAATAATACTAAAATTTAAAAGAAAAATGTTAATAAGAAAACAGATCTCTGCAACTATCAAAGTGGTAATATATGATATTATAAAAGTTAGGAAAATTATTTAGTGATGCACCAGTCATTATACTATGTTTTTACATTCCTTCATTGCACCACCTAATCAACTGAAAAGTGAACATCACAGCTACTGTTTCCATAAAATGTTACAATAATTTTCAGTAATAATAATAATTTAAAAAAATATTATAAGCTCAGCATTGGTGTCTTTCTCCTGAGAATAATCTGCATTTGTCATATTTAACATAAAAGTACAGCTTGGGCTTCAAGCTCTACAGAGCTGAAGTTGTAGTGTCTAATATTTTTCTGAACCAAATATACAAAGGCAGAGGAAGGGGCAAAATAAAAGTTTATATACAGGTACAAAATATCAGTTACATTTAGCTGAAAGTAATTTTTAATGCAGTAGCTGATGCCTGACCATGGGGAAAGCATAATGTTTCGAAGAGTTTATGAGAATAAGGGTATAATGTGCTTCATAACTTAGAGTATTTCCTTCTGTTATGTAGTGACTGGATCCATACATTCTGCCTGTACATGAATTCACACAGCAGAAGCAAATGAGGAATTAGAAGTCCATACGCAGCTGAAGAACTATGATCTCATTGGCACTGCAGATACGTGGTGGGATAAGTTGCCTGACTGGGTGCTGTAATGGATGGTTACAGGCTTCTTAGGAAGACAGCTTGGGAAGATGACGAGATAGGGGTGTCTTGACATAGCTCAATGACATGAATGAGCAGACAGGAGAGATGTTCTGCTTGACATAACAATTACAAACAAGGAAAAACTCACTGAGGATGTGAAGCAAGCATGATATGGTGGATTTTAAAATCTTTAGAGAAGCTACCAAGACAAATAGCAGAATCACAAACACTGGACTTCAAGGGAAGGAAATTTGGCCTTCTTCAAGAATCTTCTTGGAAGAATCCCTTGGGAGATTTCCCTGAAAGCAAAAGGGTCCAAGCAGAACTGGTGGATCTTGAAAAACATTTTTTTCAAAACACAAGAACAGTCCTTTCCAATGTTCAGTCTAGCCAGAGTAGCAGAAGACTGGGATGAAGAAACAGATAAATACACAGAGAAAGGAAGTATACGGGAAATGGAAGTAAGAATGAGCTACTCAGGAGGACTACAGAGACAACAGCTGTGAATGCAGGGATGGAATTAGGAAGTCAAATCTCACTTGGTCTTGAAGCTAGCAATGAATACACGAGTCAACAAGAAAGGCTTCTGTAAGTTTATCAGACCAAAAAAAACCAACAAAACCCCTAAAAAACCCTAAGAAAAATCTGGGCCCACTACTCAGTAGAGCAGGGTACCTAGTGACGAAGGACGTAGAAAAGACAAAGATACTTAGTGGTGTTTGCTTGGTTTTGTTGGTTCCACCCTCCCTCAGTTTTCACTGGTCAGTTCTTGCCTCTGACTTCCCAGTTTCTAAAGCTATTTCCTTCCAAATAAAAGGAATAAAATATTACCCACAATCAAGAAAGTACAGCTAGGGAATGTATAAAGCAGCAGGACAAATAAAGGTCCATGGAGACAGGTGAGATGTACCCGAGGGTGCTGAGAGAGGTGGCCAATGCCATTACAAGGCTGCTTTCTGTGATCTTTGAGAAGTCATAGGAAATGAAAGGTTCCTGAATACTGGAAAGGGCTAATATCACACTTACTTTCAAGACTGGAAAGAAAGAGGATCTGGAAAACTACATGGTGACCAGTTTAGTCCTGAGAAGATTATGCACCAAATTCTGGAAGTCATTTCTTGAAAAAACAAGAATATGATTGGCCAGAGTGCATTTCCCAAGGGCAAATCATGCTTGATCAACCAGATTGCCTTCTGCAATGAGGTAACTAGCTCAGTTAAACAAAAGGCGAACGAACAGTAGATGTTATTTGCCTTGACTGTAGCAAGGCCTTTTATACACTCTTCCACTGTCCCCTTAGAGTCAAAATGGTTATGGGCTGGAGATGTAGACAATAAGGTTGGTGAAAATTGACTGATCTATCTAAATTAAAAAACTGCCATCGACTGTAGAAAATCCATCTGGTGCCTGGTTATTGGTGGCATGTCTCAGAGATCAATACTTGGCCAATACCATTTAATTTCTTTATTAGCAAGCTGGATGATGGCATACAGTGCCTTCTCAGCAGTTTTGCAGAGAATACCAAATAGGAGGAAATGGTCAATGTGCTGGACAAGGCTGTTCTACCTTGAGAAGCTGGAGAAAGGGCTGACTGGAATGTCATGAAGTTCAACAAAGGCAAATGCAAAGTCTTGCATCTGGAATTAAATAACCCCAGATAGCAGTTACAGGGTTCAAGCTGACTAACCAGAAAGTGCTTTTGTGAACAAGATTCAACAGCGTGCACTGAAGGTCATCCAGATACTTGTCTATAGCCAACAGGTTGAGGAAAGTGATTTTTCTCTGCTATTGTGCAACTGTGAGATTACATATGAAGCATCATGTTCAGTTCTGTGCTCCTCAGTACTAGAAAAACAGGGCTGTAGAACAGGGCACAGGAAGAAAAGCTGAGAAAACTGGATTTGTTCATGAGGCTAAAGAAGGAACTTACTGCTGTCAAGGGAGGATATAATGATGATGGCACCAGATGCTCCCTACTGGTACACAGGGATAGGACAAGAAGCAACAGGTACAGCTTGAAACAGTGGAAATTCTGAATCAATATAAGGAGAAAAAAAATGACCATGAGGGTGATCAAACACTGGAACAGGTTGCCCAGAGACACTGTGGACTCCCCATCCTTGAAGATTTTTCAAAACTCAAGCGGACAAGGCCCTGAGCAACCTGTTCTCAGTGGACGCACTTCAAGCAGAAAGTTGGGCCAGGTGACTCACAAAGGTCCCTTCCAATCTCTACAATTCTATGAGTAAAGTTTTATAAAGAAAAACAGATCACGTACTCTGTTATTTTTCATAATATACACTGCTTAACTACTGGGGGAAAAATACTCCTTTGCATAAAATTATGAAAAAAGAACAAATGGAAGTACTAGGAGAAAATTATAGCTGTCTATAAGAATATGAATGAGAAAAAAAAAAAAACTGCAAAGTTACTATTATATAAAAAGAGTAAGGGTTTCCTTTATTTTTTTTTCTTCAAAAAAATAGTTCTTTTCAGAAAAGTTTTTTCATTATCTTTTGGGGAAAAAATTTAAAATTGTTAATCCTTAGAAATACTAGGCCTTTGGGAAGCCTGGAACAGAATGTAAGACAGACATTTGCATATGTCAGCTTCACTCTAAGAAAAGTAAACAAGCCACAAAGCAAGGAAATGAATATGCATGATCTTCCCTTATTTCCTTTAAATGACTCCTTAATAAGCATTAGAAACTCTCAAAACCTCTCTATTGAATCTTTATATTTCAACATAAGAGTCTTTGGAATTATAATAATGAGATCAAAATATACCTATAAAGTTTAATGGAAATAATACCACTGTAAAGAAATTAACTTCTTGCTTCTCAGTCAAGATTGAATAATGTAGTTCATAGTGCACCTTAAATAACTGTGACCAACCAAAGTATGTAGAATTAAATGCAAACAAAATATTGCCTACGTAGGTTATGCAGTCTTCATCCTGGGAGGTTTTCAAGAGCATACTAGATATAGTCTTAAGCAACCTGGTCTGACCTCACAGCTGACTCTACTTTGTCCAGGATGTTGGACTAAAGACACTCTGAGGTCCGTTCTGCATTATCTTGCTATCCTAGTATCTTATGCAGACAATAATATTTATGCTGTGTAGAATTTTACACAAATTTCTTCTCAAATTTTAAGTCTATCAAAATTTACAAATTCTAGAATTTTTAAACCCTCAGGGGAAAATAAAACCAGCACCACTACTACCAAAAAAACTTTTCTATGTTAGAAATCTCATAAAAAATTAAAATAATAATAAAACCCACACATGCATATCCACACAAGCAATGCTGTTTATTATTTTCTTTATTACACCAGCACCTTTATTACATCATGTATTAGACCTTCATTCTTTTCACTTCACAGACTGGACTTTCAAACACTAAAATTAAATATAAAAAGGATTAATCATATCTAGTGAATAAACCACATACCTAAACAAAAATGAAAATGCAAAACTGTTCACTATGTTTCCCTTGAACTATTTATCTAATGGAAAAGACTGCTTTAACAACGTTGTTATTTCCTCCAACAAAATGTCTCTTTTACTTTCTCTTTTCCTTAGAGGAAGATAAATAAAGATATCTTTCTTACAGCACATTTTTAATTAATATGATTTCCCTTTGATCCTCTCTGATTAATCATATATGTATAGAAATAAATTCACTAGCCTTCATATTCAAATATATTTTTACATATATTCCATTATGATATTAGTTACTGTTTTTGTGAAAACTGAAAAGGCTTACATCTCTCCACTTTGCTGGGTAGAGTGTTACAAAACAGTGCTAAAAATTTACAGCTCTTAAAGTATAACAGCATGAATAAAATTTACTTGCAACATTGTCAAGGAACCTTTGGATTTTATTTAGATTCTTTTCTCTTTCAGGTATATAGCTACCACATGGCATTTTACTGGCTAATACAAGCCTTAAGCAATGGAAAAAGAGGAGAGAAGTCAATGTGAGTATTATCCCACAGTATGATAAATTGTACTGAGAAATATTGAATAGTTGTAGTTACCAGAGCACAGGAGTACTATGAAATTTCTTGCTCTATTTTATGAAGCACTAAACTGTTCAAAATAACTATTGCTTCTAGATGTCATCCATAAATCAGCTCAGGCCAATGGCAGCAAGGTGATGGATATCCACCCATCTAAGGGATTTGATCATAAGACACAAGCTAAAACAGTGACAAGGCAGAGATAAATGTTTGTGTTCAGATTAACATCTCAAGGTCAGAGTGCCCAGGCATATCAATGAGGAATTTCAACTAACATTCTAAGAATATTAATCTAGAAATGTATAATAGCAAACTGAAGACAAAATTAAATTTTAATCAAGTTGTCTATTTTGGTTGTCTAAGAAAATATTTATACTAAACTAATCACATAGAGATTGGAATTTGTTCTTGCATAGGGCTTGTTTCCTGAAAATATCAACCTTGTCTTGGGTTTTAATGACAGTTTTATTTTTCATTTGTTTAATTTTACAAGGATGTTAATAAAGCATTAAAGGAAAAATTGTAGTGTAAAGTCTTTATTTCTTGAATGGAAAAGTAGAACAAAATAAAATAATGTCATGAAAGTCATACACTATTAATTCTAAGATTACAGTGTTTATACAAAGTCTTGTTAAGGTTGTACAGATTATTTAACATTTTCATTTGTAGAAGTTAATAACAGAAGACAGTGGGAGAGACATTTCAAGAACATAACAATTAATGTCAGAAGAACTCATCAGCTTCCTAAAGCAGCCTGGTTGTTTTCCAGGCTGTATTAACTGTATTTGCAATATATGGAATTTTGTTCAGGTATATAAGATATTGAAAATATAATTTTCACCAGAAAAAATCTGGAAACTAGGTCAGCATACCTAGGGTTTACTTCTGATATTAGATTTTCAGCATGTATATGTGTAGTAGCTGTTTTAACAAAATGCTCAGCAATGCATGCTTGTCTATCTGAGATCAAGGTCAAGCCCATAAGGCACATTTTTGTTCTGGTGTGGGTTCATTTTTTTATTTCTTTCTTTTTTTTTTTTCTTTTTTTTTCAGTGCAGTGCTCTCCTAATTTGTTTCTGTGCATTCTGTGAATTGCAGTAGCAAGAAAAAAAATCTGAAGTCATGAGTAATTCATTCAGTCTAAAATAACTCTTAAGAAAATCGATTTTATGAACTGCACTATACTAGACCATTTAAACCCTGTATACTCATAACTGAAATGTACTGGATTAACAAGCTTTGGGCCCTGATACTTCTGTAAACACAAGCTGAAAAGGAGTACTAGTTTTTAAACTTCCAAAAAAGAATACTGAGCCCTCCTGTTTAAGTAAGAGATGACAGTTATTTTAAAATGTAAGTACTTATATGTATGCATGTATATATTTATATGCATAAACACATACACACATACATCCCCTCTTTCCAGGTGAATCATCCATTAAACTATTACACATTAAACAATTCTAAAGTACTAATTTCTCTTCTGCTTTTACAAAATTTAGATTAAGATAAGTAAATGATTTATTTATGGATGTCACCTTGTCATTCTTACTCCTTTTATACTCAGCAATAGTTTTGTTCCCAGTTTTCAGTTTTGGATGATCTCAGGTATATCTATGGTACATGTATATATACAAAAAAACCCCTCTTTATACAATATATTAAGCTGTTATTGCTATTGCAGATCAGTGAATAAATTATAGTGAAAGAAAGGTGTATTTTGAAATAGATAAACAAGAGACAATATTAATTTCTTAAAATTATTTCTAATTAAACAGGGAGGTATTCACAGTTACAACCACTATTTTGGAGGGATATCACAAGAAAAAGAAAAGGTTGCTGCTGTAGAAACCAGTTCAATCTTAAGTGATGACTCTCAGATGTTACTTAAATTTTCTAAGTTTTATCTTTCTGTTTAGATGAAAAAAGTCTTAAATAGGAAATTTATTCAGAAAATTGACCCATATAAATCTTTTAAATTTAGAAAGCAAACAAACAACCCCCCACCATACTGAACAGCTCCTTAATCATGACCCTACAACAAAGAGGTAGGATGTATGGTTAAGCAAAATTGATCTGAAAACATTCTAACTATCTCCGTGTTATTCTTTGAGAATTTTTTTCTTCCTTCTTCACTTTAACTGCACAAAAGGAAAAAAAAAAGATACTTTGAGTTGCAGGTTGATTAGTTAATTTGGCTCCACATCCTTAGAGAAGTGAAGTTGTAGAGAAAACCACTGGAACCCTCTGCGAGCTGATGTTGATGCATTAAATCAGTGAAAGAAGAATCAGAAAATAATTATTAATCATTAACTGTGAAAAATAAATGCAGAGAAAAATGTTAATATAATTGCAGTCTTCATGTCTTCCATTTCTTTGCCGTTCTGAAAGCATTTCTGAACATTTGGGAACTGCAAAAGAACATGCTGTTCAAAGTTATAAGGAGGGGAAATTGGGTAGGAATCTTGTTTCTAAAAAAAGTATTGGCATGACTTTGTCTGCAGGGTGATCAATGAAATAATGCACTGTATTTAAATGTTTCATCCAAGAAAAAGAGAACAATATTAATTATAGCCTTTAGCTCTTTTCATGGCAATCCTTTGGTAATTATAGTTCAAGAGAAAGAGCAGAAGTAATTTAAAGATGTATTTCTTCATAAGATATCCAATTTTATTTTTTTCGTAGAAAAGAGTACATTTTAAAGGAGGACTTTGTCTTAAGTTAGATATGCATTGTTTGCACAGAAGTAATGAAATAAACTGTAAATACATTTCTTTAGTGTATGTTATATTTGCAGCTGCATCCATGGTGGTAGACTTGCGTATTGATAGTATGCTAAATGACATCAACTTTGATGGTACCTGCCGAAGACCTTAAAATTATTGCTGGTGAATTTTAATATTAATTTTTCTGAGGGCTGGGGGGTTTTTGTTTGTTTTTTTTTTTTTTTTTTCTTTTTAGTACATGTAATTTTATCTCACAATATCAACTTAAATAACTATGTAGAAACTTAAGATTTTTTAGGGAATACACAGTAACATAGTAAGGAGAGAATAAAGTCTTACAGGCCAAACTCAATGGAGAAAGAAGGAGATATAAGTTAGAAAAAGTATCTGAATTAGTGGGAGTTTGCAATTTTATGTAGTGTGTCTCATCACGCAGACATGTCAATGCCCTTCTTTAAAAAGATAAATGATACATCAGACTGTTAAACCCTATCAGGCATCTTGCTTACATAAATAAACCTCTGAATTCCATTTAAGACCAGAGAGATCTAGCTCACCAAATTCACCAAAGTTAGTTATTAATTAAGAATCTTGTAACGTAGGATAAAACAGCTGGATATTCTGGTAATCTTTTATTTTTAAGCAGCTGTTTAGAGCTATCAACAATTCCTTTATTAGAAATTTGAGTAGCATTACATGAAGTAGAATGAAGACAGCTGTTGTGGGCTAACCCCAGAAGGCAGCTCAACCCCACACAGCTGCTTGCTCACTCCCCTCCCAGCAGAACAGGGGAGAGAATCAGAAAGGTAAAAGTGACAAAACTCATGGGTTGACATAAAGACAGTTTAATAAGTAAAGAAAAGCTGCGCACGCAAGCAAAGCAAAATAAGGAATTTGTTCACTACTTCCCATGAACAGGCAGATGTTTAGCTATTTCTGGGAAAGCAGGACTTCATCAAGTGTAATGGTTACTTGGGAAGACAAATGCCATAACTCCAAACGTCCCCCCCTTCCTGCTTCTTCCCCCAGATTATATTGCTGAGCACAATGTCATATGGTATGGAATATCCCTTTGGTCAGTTGGGGTCAGCTGTCCCAGCTCTGTCCCCTCTTAATGTCTTGCACACCCCCAGCCTATTGCTGGCGGGGCAGTGTGAGAAGCAGAAAATACCTTGACGCTGTGTAAGCACTGCTCAGCAATACCTAAAACATCCCTGTGTTATCAAGACTGTTGTGGTCACAAATCCAAAACACAGCACCATATGGGCTGCTGT